>NC_051162.1:73297611-73554987 GCF_013339745.2 Dermacentor silvarum | reverse complement strand
GTTTTCCTTAAAACGGACAGTCCTAAAAAATTTTTCCGTCGATGGGAAAAGGAGAGTTCCGTCGAATGGAAAACAGAGTTCCATCGAATGGAAAACGGTGATTTCCGTCGAATGAAAAACGGTGATTTCCGTCGTATGGAAAATGGTGATTTCCGTAGTTGGGATCACGGAATTGTCTGTATTTTCGAAATACAAAACGGTGAGCTCCGTAGAACGGAAATTTTGTAAATTGAGCCCCGTACTTTCCTAATTAAAAACGGACAGACCATGGTGAGGAAAGGTATGCGCATAAAACACACAAAAAGAACAAAAAGGAAGACAGAAACTCCTTTTTTGTTTGTCTTGTGTCCATGTTTTCTATGCTTGCGTTCCTGTACCATGAATCTGTACGAACTTATTCAGCTTTATCTTGCTTCCTATCAACAGGTGCAAAATTTATTTTGTAAATCATAATGCAGGTGCATATCTCCAGCAAATGAGAAATTGTTTCATTGAAATTAGTTGCACTAATTTGTACATTACGACATTAGTAACTCACATCAGATAGAGCTTGAAACGGCGCAGAAATCAATTCACAAAAGCGGACATACACCACACTGAACAGGCTGTGTGATCACGTTTCCTCCTTGTGTAACTGTCTCCTACACCGCTTCATCTTCGTGTCAGTGTTGCCATGTTGCATTTGAGTTCTGTACATGACGTGTACAAAGCATACATACAAATTTGTGCCCAAAAAGCAACAAGCCACCTGAATCTGAACGAAACTGCGTGTTTATTGTGCTCTACTGAAAAAAACTTGCAAGATGAGACACTAGAAATGGGCTGACTAGAAGAAGGATTGGTTGAGAATCGGAATGACTGGTTGCTTGCAGATGCATCCTGCTTTGCCTGATAAGGGAAAAAAACACCACTCAATTAAGACTCTTTATTAGTAGTCAAATCTCGGTACAAGAGACATTGTTACAAGAGACACTCGGTTATGAGAGACATTTCAAAATGGTTTGGTTGGTTTTCCTATGTTCACCATGTTAACCACATTGCATACAAGAGACACTCGTTACTAAGGGCAACTTTATTTATGTCCCTATAGCAAATTCCTCGCTATTTTTAAGAGAGATAACCCAAACAGGCTCACGTAACGCGGCTAACGTCGTACTAACCGCTATGCGCTGCAATTTTCACTCACTTGGCTCGATTTTGTTCCGTTCCGCAACCGGCTGTCATTCCTCGCATGGTTGAGACTACCAATTTCACTGAATTTTCTGCCATTATCCTTCTATAATCGTTGTCGCCCGCCCACACTGACTCTGCGACAGTACCATTGAGTTGGATTTCCGTCACAGCGTATGCGGTGCTGGCCGCTTTGTATGCCATTCGTCAATCTCCGGAGCCATTGCCATGTTTCCATGAGACAGATCTGTTCGCATCAAAGATGTGTTTAAACACACTTTGGTGCTGATGTATAATAAAGTGGTCTAGTCCGAATCCTCAGTGTTTTAGAATTTTTGGTTACAAGAGACATTGGTTACAAGAGACATGTTTCCCGGCTCCCTCGGGTGTCTCTTGTAACAAGGTTTACTGTACCACCATCATCACCGTTTTTAGTCAGATACATCATCAATAAATGATTTCCAAGTCACAAATGTAATTACCAGTGCTCTAAAAAAATGTCATACTCTGCCTTGTCGGTATATGTTCCTAGCCTTATAACATAAAAAAACTTCAGATGAAACCTACCCAAGTCATTTGATTGCTCGCTTGGAACAGGCAAATCCTCACGTGCGTATTGACATTCAGAGATTACATTTTCTGCATGTAGGTAGAGCTACCACAACCACATACTGCGGACCACGGCTTTCAACTTTCACTGCATTTAACACAAAACTTTGCAGATTCCACTGTTTTCTCCAAAACAATGAAGCACTCTTTAAACGAGCTCAAACCACTCATGTTGTACAATTCCGATGCAAAACAACCAAGTCAGAAGTACTGTCCAGATGACAAGCTTATAAATTAGTAACAATATGAAGAGAGCATGCCTTGCACCACAACATGTGTGCCTTTCAGCCTCTTTCATATTTCGTTTGTTTTGTCATGAAAGTATCAATGTGCAATTCACTTTTTTCTTAAGCATGATAATTGAAAGTTATGCTCGTTAGTGCATCAACATACTATCTCCATCTCCTTAAAAATTATATTTATGTGCTGTGTTCACACAAAAGTTTGCCGTTTTGTCAGTCTCTGCTTTCCAAAGCAACCTGTAGCACTTTCGCGACATAAAGGAACCTCCAACAAGTACACATGGACCCCATATGTGGCAGCTACAGGCAGTACCGTTTATTCTGTCCATTCCTTGACTTTCAACCCCACAACCAAACAAATAATGCAACATGTCGTTCCAGACAGCGTTACTTCCGTGACGTGCTCAATTTGGGAATTTTTTAAGAATCCCGCATCTCCTAAAGAAATTTTAAAGTAAAGCTCAAACTAAAGCAATGCCCAAACATGAGCGCTTCTCGTGGATTTTGAGAGTGAACGAGGGCAGAGCTATTTGCCCCAAATGTCTGCGACTTCAATGGCAACAGGGACGGCTAAATTCCGTGCTGTTAATAGATGCAGAGAAAAACACACTGAACTTAAAATATGTGCAACGTGTTTTCAAAGGTTTACTTCATATCGTAGCAGGGATGCTCCGTGGTAATTATTTAGAATTCATGCTATTTGCCTGCAGTCTGTGCCAAATATTCTTAGAGCCATAGCCACAACACTTTTTCTTTGGGATTAATCAAAATGCGGATTCGGCAAAATCCAGAAAAAATGCGTCCAATTGAACAAGTGCTTGTATATTTTATTTTCAAAGACAATTCTTTTTCTTGCGAAACTAACAATGAGGGTAGCTATAGGGGCTTGTTTGTATGGCATCTTTTATTTTGTTGTAGCGCAAGGCTGAACAACAGGTACAACAGAAATGCACATTTGACATGCACAGTGTTAACTTCCAACAACAGATATATTTCCCGTTCTCGTCACTATATATACCCTCAAAACGTCTTACAACACGTGTAAAGGCTCGGTAAACAGGAACTAGAGAAAACCCGGAACCACACGCATGCAGTTTTTTTAGCCACACAGATTGACACATGTACATGTTTAACGCGAACAAAGATAATCAAGCTCTTTCGAGGATAATGAAATTGAAGGCTTACTAATGCATGCATCACCAAATGTTGATATGTTTCTAGTGTCTATAGTTAAGCGCATTATCTTGCGCCTGCTTCTATTCTTGATAACTGCTTTTTTGAATCTAGGTTTGCACTTGTATCTTTGGCAATTAGGGCAAGAAAACCGCCAGCAGCCAGGGTATTTAATTTGTTATTGTGTTCTCATAGCCTGTCATTTATACATCTACCAGTTTGGCCAATGTAGGACCCTCCACACCCAAGAGGAATGCGGTATACAACACACGCGATATAAAATAATGAATTTGCTTGTATGTTCCTTCTCGCACGCAGTATCCGAAATTCTTTTTGACCTTGACTTCCTACACAGGCTCATAACTTTATAGGCGTCAAAAAAACAACATTGATGTAACTCCTTCCAGCAATCTTTAATCTGTGGGAGAAACTATGTGTGTAGGGGATGGCACCAATCTTTTTCTTTATGTTGGTACTTGTAGCATATACCTGTTCAGAACCTTTTTGCTGTGCCTTTTTAAGCAGTCCTGCTGCAACTGACACGAGCACGTGGCTCGGGTAACCAAAGCCGCTTAAACGTGAGGCTTGCCGTTCGAAGCTATCGTGGATTAGGTGCAGGATAGCCATGGCCATGGATAGCCAGATTAGATTCCTTGAAATTAATTTTGTTCTCACCGATAACACACCTGCTGATGTTAAGAACCTAGGGCAAGTAAGCCACTTTTACCATTTCATTCTGCGCATACAAAACTTTGAATCACGAAGGAGTGTTTCAGTGAAGCGCTGAAGAAGCCATGCCGGCACCTAATGCACAATAGCTTCGGACGGCAAGTCTCACGTTTAAGCGGCGCTCGTTACCCGAGCCAAGTGGAAAAAGGTTCCGAGCAAGTGGATGGTACAAACACCGACATAAAGAAAAGAAAGGTTGCTGTCATCCCCTACAAACATAGTTTCTCCCACAGAATAAAGATTGCTGGAAGGTGTGATATCAACATTGTTTTTTCGGCTCCTAATAAATTGGGGAGCCTGTGTAGGAAGACAATGCCAGAAAGAATTGCGGATACTGCATGCAAAAAGGAACATAAAAACAAATTGATTGATTGCATCACGTGTGTTGTATACGACATTCCTTTGAGTGTGGACAGTCCTACATTGGTCAAACTGGTAAATGTATAAATGACAGGCTACGAGAACACAATAACAAAGTAAATACCTGGCTGCTGATGGTTTTCTTGCCCTTCATTGCCAAAGATGCAAGTGCAAACCTAGATTCAAAAAACAGTTATCATGAGTAGAAACAGGTGGAAGATGATGCGATCTTTGTTGGCGTTAACGTCTACATGTCTCTCAATCTGTGTGGCTAAAAAACTGCATGCGTGTGGTTCCCGTTTTTTTAGTTCATGTTTACCGAGCTTTTACACATGTTGTATGACGTTTTGAGGTTATATATAGTGATGAGAACTGGAAACGAATCTGTTGTTGAACGTTAACGCTGGCTGTGCATCGAATTTGCCTTTCTGTTGTCTCTGTCGTTCCGCTTGCGCGACAACCAATTAGAAGACGCATTGATTTCATTGTCGTCAGGCTCGGGCACCAAATAAAATTTGTTCACCAAAATTAAGTGGTCACCAGGCATGTCTAGTTGAATTTATTTGAACATGCTCTACTCTTGGTGGTGAAGATGTTGCCAGTTTAAAGGGCTGCAAGGCACTAGTTATGTTTTCTAGGGCAAAAGGCAACAGAGTATGTTACCTAAGGCAAGTAGTCACAGGAGTCCTGGATCAGTAGTAGAAAATTTAGAGAATAATAATTGGTCGGAACACTTATGTCACGCACTTCTGAGTCATGAAGCGCTTGTCTTTGTCTCCATTTCTTGTGCCCGTCTATTTTTATTGCGCTAATTTACTTGTTCATTTATGCACTATCATGATGAACTTGTTTTGGAAAACTTCAAATGTGTACCTGACCTTTGACTCACTTTTACATGTAAGTAAAAATTATGAACTTGTCGCTGTGAACAGTTATCTCCATCTGCTGTACACTTGTGAGATAGGGTTAACAGTATTTGAAGGTTTGTGCATTACGGCAGGAGAGCAGCACTTGCTGGATGGCTCATCATTTAATTTGCAGAAAAATGCACCAGTGTGCAACAATTGTATCACTAATGACTTTGAAAATCTTGTTAGTTATTCATTTGTAAACACCTGTTGTCAAACAGCCTGCTGACTAAAGGTCTGAACACATAATACACAATTATAGCAGGTACTACTACACGAAAGAAAACCTGTAATAGAACCTACCAAATACAGTATCAATGTAGTGGCAGGTCAAATGGCTCATCAATGCTTGTGTCCCTCCTGGGAGAAGGAAATAAATGTTAAGCTTACACTGACAGCACCAAACCACACAAACGTAACTGCCACAGAACATGAGGAGTTGTACCTAGATACAGTCAACCTGCTTAACCATCTCATAGACATTCAACGACAGAATGTACCTTCATGGAGCCTCTAATCTATGAAATTCACGCTGTAATACAAACATGCTAGCAGACAGAATCAAAATTGCATGTATGAAAATTCTCAGGAAAACTATACTTCCTAGCTACCACAGTCCACTCCTTGTGAAGTACAAGTGACGGTCTAAGCTACAATCAGAAGGTGGAAAATTCGGGATTCTTTCTAGTAAACAACTACCCATATCTCTCTCTACCTGTACTCAGCAATACAAAGGCGAATCGCAAGTACTATACTGATAAAGAACAGTTCAGAACTGCTGCCAAGTGAGTGCAATAAATAAATGATTTCGAATTTATCTTCATGTAAGACTAGGCGTGGTAATTTTCTTTATATTACACAAAAGATTGGTCAGAAAAATATTGCATTCAGTCAACATTGTGATTTGCAAAACAGTATTAAGTGGTTATGGTGGGAGACCCTCAGATGGAATGTTGCGATGTTTCGAGAAATTGTTTCAAGGAGCGTCTTTCCTTAACCCTTTCACATGCCAATTAGTTGTGTTGATTGTAAACTAAGCTTCACCGCATTCCTTACATCTTCAGATTCATAAAATGCTTACAGATGCACAATAGATGAAGAGTTTTCAGTTCTTTAGTGAGTTTGTCAAGTTTATAGAATGTGCACTCCATGCAAAAACTCAGTGCAAGTACATCAGATTTGCAAACATCAACTATTTCATGTCTACCAGGCTTGAATAGCACCTATCCAGTCACTCGAAAATTATGACTGGTGCAACACAGTGAAAAACGATGAAAGAAGTGACATACATACAATGACATACACCAAGCAAAGTACCCGACCATCTACCTTCATACTTCCTTTACTAAAACAATTTACCTGTGTAATTCAAATTTGCAGCACTATTTCAATGAGAAGAGTTTCAAGATGTATGGGACACATTTTAAATATAGTTACTTTAATCAATGCTATTGCTATTGATGCACTATCTTGGTGTATTGAATTGTGTGCATAGCATCTGAAAGGAATAATCATATTGTGAGACGTCGACCGATGCGATGCCTTTATTTCCGAGCAGTCGCCCGAGTCAGAGACGAAGCACCGCACGAGACAAAAGATGTTGATGAGTCGTATGTACAGATGACGACGACGATATGCCCAAGTAGCGCTCACACAAGAAGATGAGTCGTTTGTACAGATGACGACGACGATATGCGCAAAATTCCCCCCCCCCCCTTTAGGAAAGCGGTCAGCAAGACCGCAAGCTAGAAAGGGTAGGTACGGCGCATGTAGGGTTTCAGGCGAGATACGTGAAGGATTTCCGTTGTGCGGCAGCGGCGGTCAGTTGCTGAGCTGACAGGAGTGACGCGGTAGTTAACGGCCGAAGTTCGTTGCAAAACGGTGTAGGGGCCGAGATATCTGTGGAGCAATTCTTCACAGAGCCCCGGTGCGCGAACAGGTGTCCACAAAAGAACTTCGTCGCCTGGGCGGAACGAAGCAACGCGACGCGTCGCATCATAGCGAATTTTCTTTTGTCCTGAATGGTAGCGGTGTTGGCGCGGGCAATTTCACGGCACCGGGAGATGCGAGCGGCAAATTCTTCAGGAAGAGACGCGGATGGAGCAGCAGGTGCTGAAAGGAGTGTAGTGTCCAAGACGAAAGACGGCGCACGACCTTACACAAGGAAGAAGGGACTGTAATTGGTTGTACGTTAGACGGCAGTATTATACACAAACGTCACAAAAGGTAGGATGGTGTTCCAGTTGGTGTGATCGGGTCGAACATACATTGACATCATGTCAGACAAAGTTCGATGAAAACGCTCCGTAAGACCACTTGTTTGCAGATGGTACGATGATGTGGTCTTATGGGTGGTGTCCGAGGCCTGGAGGACTTCACGTAGGACATGCGATAGGAACGTCTTGCCACGGTCACTCAGGAGGACACGAGGTGCGCCGTGGCGCAAAACGATACTGTGCACGAAAAACTCGGCGACTTAGGAGGCAGTACCAGAGCGAAGAGCAGCTGTCTCAGCGTACCGCGTTAAATGATCCACTGCGGTAACGATCCAGCGGTGACCAGCGGGCGTGAGTGGGAGGGGCCCGTACAAGTCTATGCCCACAATTTCGAAGGGGGTGGACGGGCATGGTAGAGGCTGTAGAGGACCGGCTGGATGGGATGTCGAGCGTTTTCTGTGCTGGCATGACGCGCAGGATCCAACGTATTTGGCGACAGAGGCGGAAAGGCCCGGCCAGAAACAACGCGTTTTGATGCGGTCGTAGGTCTTATGAAAGCCCAAGTGGCCAGCCGTCGCGTCGTCATGAAATGCTTCTAATACTTGGAGTCAAAGTGAGCGAGGTATGACTGGTACGCATCGGTTACCGGAAGGATGGTAGATTGATCGAAATAACGCTCCACCTTGAAGCTTAAAACGCGAAAGTTGTCGTCTTAAGTGACAGTTTCGGGGTCGTGCCAAGCCAGTGAGTCGGTCAATCAGCGTACGGCAGTATGGGTCAGTACGTTGGAGTGAGACGAGGTCAGTAGACGGGAGAAAGTCAACTGAGGCAACTGACCGTCCCGGGCTACTGGGCGTGTGCTGAGACGTGTGGCTAGATGGTGACGTGCATACCGAAGGTGAAGCATGGGCGTTTGGGGACAGCGGGCAGCGCGACAAAGCGCCGGCATCTTGATGTTGTTTGCCGGACCTATACGTGACAGTGAAGTCATATTCCTGTAAGCGCAGTACCCAACGGCCGAGGCGTCCAGACAAGTTTTTCAAGGACGACAACCAACAGAGAGCATGATGGTTGGTCACAACTGTGAAATGGCGGCCGTAGAGATAGGGACGAAATTTTTGTATTGACCACACGATGGTGAGGCATTCCTGTTCTGTAATCGTGTAGTTGCGCTCAGCAGGAGAAAGAGCACGACTTGCATAAGCCACGACTTGCTCTTCGGACTTCTGATTCCGCTGCAGCAGGACAGCGCCAATTCGGTGCCCACTGGCATCAGTGTGTAGAATAGTCGGGGCCGTTGCATCGAAATGACTGAGCACGGGCCCTGACGTGAGAACTCGTTTGAGTGTCTGGAAGGCAGCTTCACAGTCGTTCGACCACACAGAGGACGCGCTCGAAGTCAGAAGTTTGTGTAGAGGAGCGGCGATGGTGGCGAAGTCACGGACAAAGCGGCGGAAGTGGGACGCCAGTCCTAGAAAGCTGCGGAGTTCTTTAAGTGCGGTTGGTGGCGGAAATTGCAGTACTGCAGCGATTTATCGGGATCAGGCTGGATGCCATGCTTACTGACTGACGTGGCCCAATACTTTAATGCTTCGGCTTGCAAAGCGACACTTTTAGTATTGAGTTGGAGACCAGCTTTTGCTAGACACGCGAGAACTTGGTCTAGACGTTGTAGGTGCTGGGAGAAACTCGATGATAAGATGACAATGTCGTCCAAGTAACAAAGGCAGGTCTTACATTTTAAGCCACGGAGTACTGTATCTATCATACGTTAAAACGTAGCAAGTGCATTGCACAGTCCAAAAGGTATCACGTTAAATTTGAAAAGGCCATCAGGTGTAGCGAACGCAGTCTTCTCTTTATCTGGCTCATGCATGGGAATCTGCCAATATCCGGAGCGCAAGTCGAGACTCGAGAAATACTCGGCACCTTGTAAGGTATCCAAAGCATCGTCAATACGAGGCATTGGATAAACATCCCTTGTAATCATGTAATCATGTAATCATGTAAACATCATGTAATCTTTACTGAAAATCAAGGCATAATACTCATATTTGTTTACAGTTTTGTGATGAGACAACACGACAGATGCGGGAGTTAAAAAAGCATCTTTATAAAATGCTGTAGAAAGCAAGTTGAAAGCAAGTTTCTACAACCTCTCGCAATACCGAGCTATTTCCTATGAGTGTTCTAACATATCGTTGTAACATGATGTACTGTTTTCACATACATAGCTTGAATCGCTGTATCTCAAGTTTTGGAAGCAACTTATGAATTGCTATAACAAGCAGATTTGAAGCCCTACCCAGACTGCACAGCCACTTACTTTCTTTAACACCAACACGTATAATGAATTATGCCAGTCATATGGCACAGTTTCCGATTATACTCCCAAGCATGAATATCATAATTGAAAGTTATGCAAGAGTGTACCTATGCGATTACTTGGGGACAGCACGAAAAGACGGGAGAAGGCTAGACAACACGAACGCAGGCAAAGAATTTTGTTTACAGACAAACATATATGCACTAGGCTTGTGTGTCCTGCGTAGTTGCAGCTGCAGGATAGCGGGATAATGTTTACAACAACCGCACAGTAGATGAACTGCTGTTCTGCCTTTTGCTACACTTTGCGTCAAGGCTCGGTCCGAGTCACCTTTTCGCACAATGTACCCCGATTGCTCGACGTGAAAAATAAAAGGAAAGTTCCAGCTTTCCCAACAGTCTATTTGAGACTATGAATGACCTTGTGAATATGATATAACAGTGACCGCCACACTGCAAGCAAATGTTAGCCATGGGTTCAGAAGCTCTCCTCCACTTGGTGATGCCTCGATTTCTCGAGGTCGCCTTTTGGTGTTCCTGTGATGAGCTTCACAGCCAAAGAGTGTGCCAATGCGGAAGGCAGAATACCCTCCTCCAAACATTGGGCTAAGCTCCAGCACACATAACACTAACCAAAGAAAGCTCTGCGGTTCAGGTACTGTCTAGTGGTAGTTTTTCCCTATACGTGAACTCATCTAGCACGGCAGAGAAGACAGAAAAAAATTACTGTACCCATTTAGTAGCCTTACTTCACCTAATATAGAGATAAAGTTGTCAATGAAGCAAAATAACTTTACTACACTGGTGCCCACAATAGCTAGTGTTTTACGGTTACCTGACAGTGTTTTTGTCTGTGAGAAGTTGCCAAGCAAGGCTACTCAAGGAGTTCAGCCATTTTTAATGTCTCCTCCACAGTGCCAGGTGTGCTCATGGAAGTAAAACTGCTGGAAGGCAAGCTCCAATATCTGGCTTGAAGGTTTTCTGTGGTGAGCATCGTGCTGGATGTATGCCCCACACTCAAAAGTGTCTTGGCCTTTCCTTTTAGCGCACTTGAACACTGAAGCGTGTTGTTGCTACAGGAACACAAGGAGCAAGCACTCTTAGCACCACCACGAAGTGGAGGGGAGCTTCCAGACCCAAGTACGGTTGCTTTTAACAGTGTGTTCGCACTGCCTTTGCCATGCGTTGCCAAGAAGCATTTAACGGAGCTGAACATAGGTGAAGTCTCCAGTCAGAGTACTTCAAGGAAGCCAAGGCCTACCATTGCTATACAATATGTTCACAAAGTAAGCTGTCAATTCAAGCAAATTGCTGGGGAGAGTTGGAACTACCTTTTTATTTTCAGGGCCAAACAAACTGGGCAGGTACGAAAATGTCAACCGGACCAGGCCAAGACCTGAAGTTTGGATCAAGAAGTATATGCTGGGAGATTATAGGAAGTGCAGTTGGTGCTGTTTACGACATCCTACTGCCCTGCAGCAGCAATTATGTAGGACAAACAGGACGATGACAAGGACTATCTTAGTAAACACGCACAGACCCTCGACGCAGGATGGGGAAGCAACGTAGCTATTGATGCTGCTTTGTGCAGTTGTATATCAAGTTTTGAGCAATGAAGAATCCTCATGGCACATGTTCAAAACATGCAAAACTCGCAGAATAGCTCCCACATATGCTAGTGTCTAGAGAAATCTTCTAGAGAAATTGAGGTATTCAGATGAACTGCGAGAGCATTCTGAACTGGGCTGGTTGGTGCATGTTTAGGAAGGAACTGAATGGTGCCATAGAAAGGATAAAGGGAATATGCTGCTGTGCCCGTTGCCTTCACTTCGTTCTGGCAAGTAGTGCTGTTCATTCCCTTCAAAATATTCATATATTTTGGTCACCTGACCACTGCGTGCTCAGGCTATATTTTACCTTGTTATGATACCTTCCAATGTCACACGCAAATCCTGTCGAGGCATCTTCACCTATTATAGTAAGCTGAACAGTGGCTAACAGTGAGCTTAACTGTGGCTACACTTAGTTACCATGGAGCCCATGCATGACAGTGTTACAGGTCAGTATGCAGGTGTTTTTGCATACTCATAGAGGCAAACTAGACAAAGAATTATCTTATTGGTGCATCTTTTATCTGTTGCCTCAAATCCCGAATTCCGGTGCTATTAGTGTTTTTTCAAGACCACTCATGTGCAACCTAGATAAGTATGAAACAATACCACTTTCAAGTCGACATCCTCATGCTGAACCAATTGGTTGCCCCAGGAAAAACAAAACATCATTTGTCTTTCGGATGCATCTGCAACAATTATTATACTTGTATAGGCATTGTCATTCCAGCAACCCTTGCAGTCAATGTTCATTAGGACTGCATATGCATGACGGATATACGATAGAATGGCACAGCTTACCAGAACAAATAGCACAATGCAAGACTGCTTTGCCACTGGTGTTGCAATCAGGCTCCCATGGCTGAGAAACTGAATGCAAGGTGGCACACAGATATCCTTCACTGGTGCAACAGCTGCAAATGAAATACTGATATCAGTTACTTTCTGACCGTTCATCCAAAGCAAAGCACAAACATTTTTATATACAATTCCACTATAGCATATAAGCTCGTCACTGAGTTCCTGTTATTGCTGTGAGACAGCTCACAGTATTTTATTAAGTGATTATGGCCTCGTTTAACTTATTTGCAAAAAACTTTATGAAGCACCTTCTATTCGAAAAATGGGCTGACAAAATATTTTGCCCTGCATAACTTACAAGACATGCACGCATTTTAGAATTATTGCAGTGATGCGTGTAAGCTGAAAATTAGTCTATGCAATTCGAGACAGTACGTGTGAACCTCCCTTCAACATCAGTGTTGACATATATATTGGTTTGTTTTTACCCTTGTTAGGAATATATATAACTTTGGAATGCCCATAATGCACGTTTGGCTACCGCTATTCTACGTCAAGGTTACGTTAAAAATTACTTTTCGCATGCATTTGTTTTACAATTACGGCCGCATATGGGCAGAACTTAAGCGGCAATCCTCCCTCTCAGAATACGTGACATGCTGACGTACTGCGTCAGAACGTTAATCGTCAGCCTGGTAACTGTAAAAAACGAATACAGATTGCCAGGTAGAAAATAATCCGTTTCCTTTGCAATGACCCTTAACGGGTATCACGCGGACAACTTTCAATTGCGATCGTGCACGATTGCTCGGGCTCTACTACAAACGAAAGGGCACCGTGTGACACCCGTGTTACCTAACACTGCAGATGGCACAAGGTTACGGCAGTAAGCACGCTCCACCGTCATTTCATTGTAATGAAGGGGCAGGCACATCGAACATGCTCTATGAAGTCTTCATACAAGAGCAATCTTCCAATCCCGGATGTGAACACTGCGATTATGCACGCCCAGCCAGGGCACTGCATCCGAAGCTTATAACAATGGCTAAAAATTTCACTGTGATGCAATGCGTCACCGAATATTGGTAACATAGCTTTGCACCGCGTCGGGAGAGATACTAACGGGTGCAACGCCTTCACTTAATTTTTGAACGCCAAGCACACAGCACAACACAGTACGTACTAACTGGAATGCTAACGTCAGTAAACCAGCGGCCACATACAGACGAGAAAGGAGCTGCTAGAGGCGTCAACGCCGCTAATATTGCCTACGTGTCTCAGCTGTAGTGAGTATGCATCCAACACAACCAATGCAACACCCCTTTATCGCAGACTCGCAATGTCGCTAAAAAGCGTGCTCACACAACACAATTGAAGCCGATCACCGGCCATTCGCGGAGCATTTCGCACGCTCGACGTGCACCAACACCGAAAAAAGGACACTTAAATCACTTACTTGTGCAACAATCCAGCGCCGATTCCTTTCTATTTAGGGTGAAATCAGAAATGCGACAGGACCACCACCTCCACCGTCCGCCATTACCGACCACTCGTATGGTTGTTTGTGCTGGAGAAGTGCAACCCAGCGTGCAGGCGCGATGAAGGGGTGGTAAGCAGCGCCACCGCTCAAACCCTACCTGCTTCTTTTTGTGTGTTTACTATACTCGCACGCGAATAATGTTCAAACAGCGTTATCTATGGTGATATATGTAACTGGCAGTGAGAGTAGACAGTGTCTTTTCGTTATATTCTTTGCGTGTTCATTTTTCACTCGTAACATGTTCAGTTGCCCACCACATGAAATTACGGACGACTCTCCGTATTTCAAAAACGGAGCTCACGTCCGTCTTTTTACCTAGAATCCCGCTGTTTTTCATAAAACCGATTGGTCTGCGTAAATTTTACGTAGGTTTTTGCTGTAAAATTACGGAATTTTTTTACCGTGTGAGCACCTGGTGTATAATATGCCAAGCAGGAAACATTACATATACTACACGCTAAAGATGCATACCGCCCACATATCCAGGCATTAAATTCATAAAATGTGACTTCAATGTGCGCACAATAATTACCTTTAATGGTTTAATGTTCCCATTGAGGCGAATATGCACGATACTGTAGATATGCTTTTAGCATTCGTCTACTGGCTAATATGAAGTTTATTTAGAGTTGCATGCAATGAAAATAGTAAAGAGCATTTAAGCTGCATGTCGTCTGGCGAGCTACATATGTGCGTGCTAATATAGTGCCTCTTCTACTTCCAATTCGACCGAGACATATATACATACGGTGCGATTCGACAAACATGAACCTATTTATCGGGCTGTATGTCGCAAAGATTCCGTTCTCGAGGTTAAATTTTCTTTTTTTCGTATTATTAACCGTTAATAAACCACCTATCGCTGACAGCTTAGGCGCAGCGTGACTACGAAAAGCCCCAAGCGAGTAAGGCCCCTCCAGCCTGCCTGCTCTATGGCCACCGACGTCGCCGGAAGAGAAAAAATATTTGCCTAAGGTATAATCGTCGCAATAAAGTGATCGCAATGTCACCTACTGTGAAATACAAAGAAATATAACGCAAATAGGGCTGTGACACAGAAGCGTCCACCGTCGCAATTTTCGTTTTCCTGTCAACACGCTAACTTGGTGACAGAACATACTTCCTACAACTAGCGCTAGCCCGACAAATACGTTGTCGGCCGCTTATGCCAAACTCAACCCGAGGGCTATCGAACATTTATCAGCAACAGCCGGGATGTCGGCGAGTCGTTGAAAGTTTGCCGCTTGAGCGAGCGTTGCAATATCACTATTGCTGGAGCGAAACGCAAGCGATGTTCAAATATGTTGGTTTCAACGATAAATTTGCAGTATCCACCATCAGGCAGCGAGACGCATTGGGCCGCGCTACTTACTGTGCAGTCTATCGAAGAATGCTCGGACTAATCGCACGTCGTATGTCGACAGCAGCGTTGTAAGAAGGGGCCATTTTGTCGTGCCCTTCACGTGTTGCGCTCCCTCACGCCGCGAGCAGACAACACAGAATGTCCATCTACTGTTGGGCGGCCGGCACACGACGAAGGGAGCTTTGCCCAAGCCGGATTAGCAAACCGCAAGAAACGGACATATTGTATTAAATCGTCGTTATCGCCGAGTGATAAGTCAAGAGAAATCTCGATCATTGCATACGCTCAGCAATGACAGCCTGGCCGCCGTCGTCGGCGATACGACATATAGCATTATAAGAAAAGTATTCACAAGCGATTAACGGCCCTGCTTGTGTATTTAGTAAGATTTTCTATAACTATTAGGTGGCACTGATACATTATATATCTGTACATCTATCTATTATATATATTTATATATATATATAGTATATAATATATATATATATATATATATAATATATATATATATATATTATATATCTGCACATATAATATATCTGATACATTATATATCTGTAAAAATAATTTATTATTTGTACTTAATATTACTATCCGGTAAAAATATTTTTGCACTGCTCGTTCCCTTAAAATTAGCGAATGAGATATTCATTTTCTTATTATGATTTTAAAGCTTCTTTATAGTATGAGATAATTCACATATAGTTCGCTTAACAAGCACTTGGTCAACGGCGACACATATCTTTTGGACACGGAAGCAAATTTTGCAGTGCATGTGTCGCGGCATATTTCAGAATGGCAAGCCAAGCCGTCGTCATCTGTAGTATGGAAACTAGGCAGCCCTTGCAACAGCACACCTATAACTCTTCTACAAACCTGCCATTCATGTACACAAACATTAGAAGTGTGATGTCAAAACATTGAGTGACTTTCAACGCTAACTGATTCATGCTCAGCATCTCTTGTTTTACTAGGCGAAACGTGGCTGAACTATACCATCTTCTATAACGAAATTTTTCTTTTCACGTCAGCATACAACACTTTTCGTTGTGATCGACACAACCCCAGAGGAGGTGGCATGCTCATTGTTAAAGAAATTTTTTGCCGTTCCGATTGTCATTAATTCATTCCTTGAGCACATTTTTATTTACCTTGAATGCTCAAGCAGAAATGCCATTATAGGTGTGTTCTAACGCCATCCCCATATGAATGATGCATTTTCAAGCGAGTTTCGAAGCTCTAAGTGAAGTGCGCGTGGTATTTCAACGTCCTACTCTCAATATTTACACTGATTATAATTTCCTGTTTATCAACTGTACAACGAAATCTGTTGCGGCTGCTGACACTGAAGCGCATAATTTCCTTCACGCATGTCAAGGCTTCACATTATCTGAACTCGTTATTCTCCCAACCCGTCCATCATGCACAGTGGCCAATATTCTAGATGTCATCTTGACGAGCAACCCTGTAATCTGTTCCAACGTCACTCATGTTGACAGGCTGTGTGATCACGCATTTATATCAGGTCTACTTAACTTCACATTACCAAGAAAAATAGCACAACTAAACACAGTAGATGCAACAATAGGGTCCACATTACTCGGAATAATTTTGAATTTGTCACCTGTGCTAACACGTTCATGGATAGATATACCACTCGAGCTACTGAAGAGAACTGGTTTATGAACCTTTGCAAATATTTTCGAATTGTTCGTATCTGTTTTTAGCATTATATGCAACAATACTACGCATTGGTTCAATAAAGCCCGTAGCGCCTCAATAGTAAAGAGAAGCGCCTTTATAGACCGGCGAATAAAACACAAAACATTCCGTGACATGGCAAAGATATAAAATATGTGAAAAAGATGTCGGCTCTTTTACGGCCACGTTTTGTGAAGAATAACCTTCAGCGATTGTGGCCCATATTAAATCCCTATTCTCAGCCTGACATAAAATTGACTAATTCCAGTAGAGACGTAGTACCGGAGTTACAGCGTGCATAGTTACTAAATTTAATGACGCGTTTTTTTTTTTCAGTGTTCAGCTGCGAAGACGTCAATACATGCACTGATTTACCCGCGCGATCCAACATCAACGTGTCTGAAATTGTTAATAATGAATGTGGCCTTCTTACCTTACTAAACATACTAAAACCTGTTAACACGGGAGGTCCCCGTCAATGGCACACATATTCAGTAGCTTTAATCGCGCCTCATAGCCGAGGTCATGAAACAAAGACAGGCTGTAAACATAAGCAGGTATGTTGTGGCAAAACAGAGAGAGAGATGAAGGAAATGCAGGGAGGTTGACCAAGTTCTCATGCGTTGGGTACTCGGCCCGTACAAGCGGGGAAGAAGAAAGCGACGAAGAACTATAACACGTAAGAACGAGAGAAACGGGAGAATCATTGTGGGCTCACCCGCAAAATAATTCTCACTCACGATTAATGTTCACTCACTAGCACTCGTGCAGTCAGGTTGTCCTCAAAAAGTGCATTAACGCTTTGGTGACCTTTTGCATACTGGAGGTCTGCGACCATGGTCTCAAGATTAACTTCTGAGAACAGTCGGTGGCCGAAACGCCGAGCATCTCCTTGAGAGTTTTAAGTTGAACAGTAGCAGATAATGTGTTCTTTGGTATGAACCCGTCCACAATAGCTGCATACGGCACTGTTTCCAATTACGATGAGGTTAAAATATGTGAGTGTTCCTGAATGCGACTCCTAACCTCAGGCGATACGTTTAATTTGTTTCATGACGCGTGAAGCCAGCTGGAATTGCCGGCAACGACAGGGCAGAGGAAACAGCGTACTCGGCTCAGCAGCAAGATAAGTGCGTGCCAATACTACTGTCGAAGACCGTGTCAGCACGCCAACATTACTCACCTCCTCCTAGCTTGCACTTCGACGTTCAAATTCCTGGGGATTTTACCAGACCGCGATAGTATTCACTGGAACCTGAAAGGCTATTTCGCCTTCCTCCCTGGTCGTGTCAAAATAGTAACGTGGACGGCACAGTTATAAAATGTTGAAATCGCGCTCTAACGATAGGAACAGCCTCATAACGCCCTTCTTCAACCAAACCTACCGATATACGCAGCAAGGGGTCAATTTTATGAACGTTTCGTATTTCAAGCTGTGCAATTTTTATTGTTAATTATAGCGATACGACCAACGCTGTATTTTATTCTCAGAGCTTGTTAGTCGGTGCAACTCCAGAGGGCCAAGTAAAAGGAGTGTCGACAGCTTCAGGTGAGACCATTGCGCTCAATATTCACGAGAGGCAACAAAACGTCTCACGTCGAGTCCACTAAAAATTGGGGAAGGAAAAAAATATGCCATTCATCTATATATATTCTTCATGTGGGCACTGACAACTTTGAGCTGCCTTGTACCATGAATTTATTTGCGTATAATAAACAATTTTACGTGGTATGAAGTTGTGAAGTTCTTTCGGTGCATTTACGACATCGCTCTGCTAACTCCTCTTTGCTGCGGATACGTTTTAGTGGGATTTTTAGCATTCCACTGCACTCCGCGGCAATTTCCAAGCAACCACCGGAAGCTAAGCAAGGTGAAGTGGACCAACGCAGAGGCTGCCACCACCCTGCTCATCCGGCAATCTACTAAATAGGATCCGCGTGTCAAGCATAGTTTGGGCATCCCTCTTTGCGCATGGCGTGGTTGCCCACAATGTTCACCCCCTGTATGTGTCAATAAACAGTTGATAGATGCGCTTCGTCTGTGCTGTTTCCGTTCCGGTCTCCGTTTATTACCCCTGTCACACGGCACATGTAATGTCATTCGCAGCGAACGAGATTACGTGTCAATGCCATTTTTATTGCTTCTGCACGGGCATAGTGAATGACGTTCAAAACTAATGGCACTCGCCCATTGAATGAGTTTCCCGAACTCATGTACGCGCGACTTGTGTAATCTCGACGACAGAGGCTTGGCAAAAAATGACAATATCGATAAGTTAGAACGAAATGCAATATATTTTCAAACAACCTTCCGATGTTTACCGTTGTATTATATAGGGAAAATCTGCAAACAAGAAGCACCATTTTTGTAAGGTTTAGTTATCATAGCAGCCTGCCGATAAACATCGCCATCAATTGCGAAAGCCATTTTGTTTACCCGTGTAGACTGAGAACGCTAGACCGCAATGACATTCGACTTGCATGTCGTTTACTGCAAATGACATTACATGTGCCGTGTGACAGTGGTATAAGTTTGCATTGCTGCTTCATAAATACAATCTACTTTCACTGCGATAGCTCAGGACTCCTGAAACCCTGGCCTCTCTTGCGTGCTCCTCGCCTCTTATAAGAAAGTTATAATAAAATAAAAACCTGTGAAGGTAGGTAATCATGTTGGCTTTGAAAGCAAACAAAAGTGACCTCCTATAGACGAGAACAGCATTTGATTGGTCTGCTCGACGAAGGCTGCGGGTAATCGCCCGATGCTTGCGTCGGCGATTACGTAGGTTTGACGTCAAAAGGTTGACGAACCTTCGGTCGCTGCTGCACCGTCCTTGCTCACGCTAGCGTTCCGACAGTGTTTGTCTGCGGTCATCGAGCGTGATTTATTCATGTTTGTTTGTGCGCGCTGACATCAGGCTTATTAAGTTAGTAAGCGAATGTGTCCAAGTTTATGCAGCGGATAAAACTACTATCCTTACTCCCTATAACTCTCTACTAATTTGCTATTGCATTTGATGCTTCGCCTTTGGGGCTAAACTGCGACCTTTTTTTTTATTCCAATCTCCTTTCGTGAAATTTACGAAACCGCTGACGCGAGCCTCGGGCACTGACTTGCAGTGTTGCTTGAACAGCCCAATCAAATGTACCCCTAGTTTATAGGAGGTCCCAATTGTTTGCTTTCAGTTAGAATTGCATTGCATGCTTTGACATGTTTTACAGTGAAGCTGTATACGGCTAGGATCCGGGATTTTATGGCGTCCGCACGGCAAAACTCTCGCCTAACACTCTCCCCAAAAAATCCCAGTGAAAGAACCAACAGCAAAAGCAAACGCATGTCGCCGCTCGCGTTGGAGCTCGGTTTAACGGTCACCTGTGTCTAAAACAATGTGTCTCTGTGAATGTGTGTCGTAGTGCATGACGTAGTTTGCGCCTGATAAGGCGACCAAGGGGAAAGGGTTCGCGCCCCTCGGTGCAACCGCGCGAACGCGCTTGTGCCAGTGCTCACGAGTTGGTCGTTTTCTTCCACAGCTGGCTCCGTTGCCGCTCATCATTCCAGCGTAGAGTCTCACTTAAGTCGTAATGGGGAGGCCGCGTTTACGGGGGTATGCCCGTCTTACGTGACAGGCAGATTTAATAACACAAGTGACACGTGAAATTGTGAGCGTACTTATTGTCTAAATGACCACCGATCAGGACAATAAATATCTTCGTACCTTTCTTCAAACTACTGTGTGAACTCTGTGTCGTGCGCTAAACCGATTCGCTGGTCATCAACCTTCACAGAGTGGAATGACACTTGAATTTTTCTATCGAATAGCCTGAGAAGTGGTGATCACCACGCGGAAGGCGAGAGGTTTTCCGTCGGGTCAAGCTAGATCAGTCAAATTAGATAACCTGATGAGGAGGGTGGTACGGGCATCTGTGATTGGTCTATTTACCGTTGCTTAGCTTGTGGTGGGTGGTCGAAATTCGCGATGGCTTGCATGGGAAGGCTAAAAATGCCACTAAACCGAATCTTCAGCGAATAATATTTGCAAGAGCGATGTCGTAAACTTGCAAACTAGCCGGAAGGGCACGACTGATTTGCGCTGCCAAGCAAATATTCGTATTATAGGCAAATAAATTACTCTCCCTGGCAGCTCCGAGTAGCCAGTGTTAGAGGGATAGATGGGCGGCCATATTCTGTTCCGTGAACAATGGGGTAGTCTCCGGCTATTCCTAAAGTATTCAGTTTGGTGCGGCATTTAATATATATTTAATACTTGCATCTCGCTTTGACGCAGTGAGTTTTTGCCGTTTTCTGATGTAGCGCGACAGACAGGCGAATTGGGTGCAGCCAGAAATATTTTGACCAACAGCGGAGGCCTAATAAAACAGAAAGGCATAGAATAATAAAAAAATATTTACATTTTGGTTAATCTTGCATAGTCAGTGCGTATGGGCATGTCAGATGTGGAGTTTTCGCGGCTTTTGTGACGTCGCATGACAGACAGGCGAAGTAGCTAGGGGTGGCCCCAAAAATGTTTGACCTATCGCGGATGGCTGATTGCAGTAGTGTAATAAAAACCGTTTCAAAGAGCCTTACGTTACAGCGCAGCCTGTCGCAGTGTTGTGTCAGGCAATGAAATAGTGGCCAAGAGACCGCAAACGTCTTGTAGAGATTCTAAGAATGGCTTCTCCTTTCCTCTGATTTAAAGGTGCTGTAGGCTTCGGCATCACAACTCCCGTCATCAGCCTTCTCTTTCTTTCCATTTAATTAGTCTTCTCTACCCAAGAAACGTATCCATGGCGATAATACGACGCTTACAGCCTGCTTCGCACATCGTTCTTCCGACAAATCGTGCTCTCAGCTTTGCTTGGAACGTCCTACAATAGCGGCAGCGCAGAATGAAATAAAATTTTGCAGCCCTTTAAACGTCCGCCTAGTTCAATGGGATGTTCCTACTTCTCCTTATTTAGCTAACAAAAGGTAGATGATGTTTGGCTATAAACTAAAGCGGTTGCATATTTACATTTAGATGTACTTTAAAGAATCCCATGTGGTCAAAATGATACTCCACTACTCTACGACGGTGTCTAGCATAGTCCTAGTGTTGGTCTTGCATGTTAAACTCAAGAAAAATATATATAAGGCGTACATCAGCTGTCCCGTATACACACTAAAGTCACAATGAGCTGTCATTTTTTTATTACATATACAAAGAAAAACATGGGGGCATTGATCTCAGTACAGGGAATTTAATTGGAAGTCCTCTTAGCACACATCTGCCAAAAAGTTTCAAAGAGGTAACTTATTTCGCTGTAACGAATCCCACGCTCTATTGTGCGCATGCGCTGCGGCAACAGCTGATTACCGCGTTGATGCGGTCCGTGCTATACGCGCCCTGCGATACAAAAGGCAAATTCTCGGCGCGCCTGGCGTAGCTGTCGTGACATATCCAATTTCTATGGCCCCAGGCACGACGGAAACACAGGACGATGTCCGCTTCTTCATGCAGTTCACTTCAGGTGGCGTTCCCACTCCGGCGGCACGAGCCCCCGTTTTCAGTGCTTTTGGAGAAACCGCGGTGGCTCTTCTACTTAGGATATAAAGTTGTCGTATATACCATAAGAAAAATTAATTCTTGTAGATTCGGAAAATATATAATATAAAAAATTAATTAATTGTGATTTAGAAATAAATGTTCAAGAACAAGTATGAGATACGTGGTTTTTGCGAACTGTGTGTCCGCTGTGACTATATCTAGAAGAAACTACCACATTTGCTGCATTGCGGCTTGCTGTGTAGCTTTAGGACACATTTATCTATTTCCTAGACGCAGCTAAATCATGTTGAGTTTTTACTTCTTGGGCAATTTGCTTTTGAAGATTGCCAAATATCGCAATCTTCTGTTGTAAACAGCCCGGCAACTACATGTTCAAGGAAGCTAAATTTTGTATAAATTAGAGTTCAAGGAAATTCCATTTAGGACGCAAAATGTAGTTCATGTACCTTTATTAGTTTTATACCGCAGCTTCGTAGCGTTAGTACCTTGCAGCAAAAATGTATAAAAGTAGAACTAAATATTTGTATTCTAAATATTACTTAATTTCGGTCGCATTTAGAAAACTAATAACGGTACATGAACGAAATTTTTTCTCCTAAATGTAAAGTCCCTGAACTCTAATTTTACCAAAATTTTGCTTTCTTGAGTGTGTAGTTACCGGGCTGTTTACGCCAGAAGATTGCGATATTTGGCAATCTTCAAGAGCAAATAACCAAAAAGTAAAATGCAACATTATTTTGCTGCGTCTTGGGAATAG
Organism: Dermacentor silvarum; assembly: GCF_013339745.2. Taxonomy (NCBI): domain Eukaryota; kingdom Metazoa; phylum Arthropoda; class Arachnida; order Ixodida; family Ixodidae; genus Dermacentor; species Dermacentor silvarum. Next base: position 73,531,934 of record NC_051162.1, on the reverse strand, counting down.
ATAAATATGTCCTAAAGCTACAGAGCAAGCGGCAATTCAGTAAATGCGGTAGTTTCTTCTAAATAAGGTCAAAACTGAGACACAGTTCGAAAAAACCATGCATCTCATGCTTGTTCTTGAACATTTATTCTAAATCACAATAATCAATTTCTTTATATTATATATAGTTAGAATCTACAAGAATTAGGCTTTTATATGGCACATACGACAACTTTATATCCTAAGTAGAACAGCCGCCACGGTTGCTCCAAAAGTACTGGAAAGGGGGGGAGGGGGTGCTCGTGCCGCCGGAGCGGGACCGCCACCTTAACGCCTCGGACGCTTTCGTGGGAAAGAGCCGAGTGAAAGACGCCCGCAAATGCAGCGGTACGGCAGCCGACTGCAATCAGGAAAAAATAAGCCACATTCTTATTGTCCTTAAATTTCATCCAAAATAACAATAGTCGCAGTACATACATCGCAGGTTTTGAAACGTTTGCCTGAAGCTTAAGCCCGCAATAAAAGATGACTTGTAAGCGTAATCCCCTGACGTTTAGAGAAGACTATGCGAAGAGGTGTGTCACCTAAGCATAGACAAAATGTAATTAATAAATATGCATGCTTCCTACGTTGATTGGTTAATAATAATTTCAGCACATTGCAATTCATTAGTACAGCGTCCAAAACATTCACTTTCTTTGTTCATTGGAGTCAGCTCTGTTTTGAGAGGCCCAAGTTCTTCATCTCCCTCTTCTGCCCCATTCAGTTGCAAAACTGCAACGCCAGTTCTCATCTCGTCTCCTTGAAGCTGTGGGAAGAGAAAAACCAAAGGTTAATAAACATTTTAAATGTGAAGAATTTATATGTCTGCCCAACCATAAACCTGTCGGTAACGTAAGACGAATGGAATGGCTCGTACGCGTACCTCTGTAAGCAGTGGCTTATACCCCAATAAGCAAGCAAAAAATGCAATGGCTCTTACTGCCGTGAGGTAGAGGCGACAAGTGATCAGCAAACTGAAGCGAACAGTGCATACATTCATTGAAATCACCCATACGACACACAGCACACCATACGTCTCAATAAAGGATATGCTCAAAACAAGCATCCGGATGATCATTAAAGCATTGCATATCCGCCTCAACAGTTGTAGTGGTGGTTTTGCAACACCTTCACTTCCGCTTTCGCAGTTTTATAACGACCGATAAGGGTTGATAAGCGTCTGATCAAGTCCGATAAGGGTGATAACTATCGATAAGCGTTGATAAGGCTCAGATGTAGTCCGATAACGCTGATAATGACCGATAAAGTTTGATAACATTGATAACGACACCACGCTGCGTGTAGATGGGCAATTACCACAGTACTTATGCATACTTAGACAACTTAGCGGGGTTTCAGCGTGCACGTCTTGCGAAATTCTCATCCATTTTCTTATTATTCTTAAGCAACTAAATTCGTGGCCACAGGTGTAGACACAAGCTATTCAAAACTCAAAGTCCTTCCGAACAGAAATGCGAAAACAAAATATGCGAAATGATATCTGTCGAGACGCACACTTCAAAGCCAAAGAGACGGAATATTTTTATAATTGTATACAACCTTTGCGGACGCACAACATATTGTCCTATCACCTGCGCAGTTGCTATGACGTTTCTCTGTTAAGCATAACGTTGCGGGTTCGATCTCGGCCACGAAGGCCGCACTTTTGTGGATGCGGAATGCAAAAACAATCGCGGACCGTGATTTCGCAGCACAATAATCAATCCAAAGGGCACAAATCATCTGTGGAGTTTCGGCACGTTAAAGCCCATATGTTAAATTTATCTCTTGTGTAAACAGTCACGGCTCGCTTCATAAATACGTACTGATTAAACGATTTTAACACGGTAGCCATTAAGGAGCTCGTGTCGCAGAAAAGCCGGCGTCGGTGGCGTTGTGACACGAAAATCCTCATTGGTCAATATGGTCATAATGCTTACGAGTCACGTCGGGTCGTTCTATGAACGCCAAATGTGCTGTTTAAGCGAATGCATGATAACCTGTGTCGGGGGAGGGAAGAGTATACCCGCGGTGGGGCCGCCTAGCATTCCGCCACGTGGTAACGCGATAGTTTTGCATTAAGGCTCGTCTGTCTACAGTAGCGGAAGTTTTCCACCCGTCGCAGAATCCGCCGGGTGGCGCTGCGAACCTGACGTCATCGATCGTATGGGTAGAGTGCATACCCCGCTGCGGGGCCGCCGCTAGACCGCCGGCAGGGACATGTTTGCGATGGATGCGGTGCTGTCTACTGGTAGGGGGCACTGAGTCATCATCTCGGTGAAAGTCTATACCTCGGCGTATACATAAATGACGGACAGACTTACTCAAGCACCCACCAAGATAATATGAAAATAAAGGGGAAGCAATCATGCAGCAATATTGTAACATTGCACACATTGGAGGTATAATAAATACAGTTAAAACGCAATATAGCAAAACCCGATTTTACGAAGTTCCCGATCTAACAAAGAAATTTCCGTTCCCCGGCACGTAGCCATGGGGTTGAAGATTTTCATCAAACCGAATTAAGCACACTAATGGCCGCAATACCCGATTTAACAAAGTTTTACCTGAAATAAACGAGCAAGAAAAGCAGTGATTTGTTTCTCACTTTGACACAGGCGGATTTTTTTTTTCGAGCGTGCGGGAAACATCTAGGCGTGCAAGTCACCGTGTGTGCCACCGCGTCTTTGCAAATCCGCAGCCTCTCATAGCGTCACTGACCGTCAACCTGGTCAGCATCGCTCATCGCAGATCGCAAAAGCAATACGGGCCGCCCTCGCGGCCTTTTCACACGCGCAGGGGAGGGGGGGGGGGGGGGCTTAGTGGCAAATACAATACCTTGGCAGCTTTTGGGTGTTGTTCCGTTACAGTATTAGATTTCCAACGACCAAAAAATTTCTGTGTCGATTTTACAACCTCACCGATTTAACGAAATATATTATTCGAGCATGGCCATCACTGCGTTAAATCGTGTTGCAATTGTATGAGAGGGTTGCGTGGAATCTGGAAATGCGTAATGGTGCCAGCGCTAACGTTAGCAAATGCTATTCTAGGTTTGAAATCAGATATCTTGTTGAGGCGGGAAGCTAACCAAAGATCGGTAGGCTGGTTGACTTAGGGAGCCCCCGACAAAACCACAAATGCGGCAGTGTAGGGCACCATAGGTTGGGCCTCGTTTGCAGTCACAGAAGCGCCAAGCAAAATTAGTTTTGAAGAAAGTCTCAGGAACATGTATCAAAACGAAACGGCGGCTAAAGTGCACAAGTATCTGCACCTGCAAAGCGTGGAAGAAATGGAGGAAAAGGTCAAGAAAGTGGGCAACCAGTATAGGATAATTGTAACTGTAAATAGACAAGCAGCAGTCATCAGAAAGTAAGTGAGCGAAACAGGGACAGGGTATTAGATGGAAAGAATGGAAAAAAGAAGGACCATGGAGATTTACAAGAATGAGAAGAAATAAATTGGAAGGGAAAAGCTGTACAATAACACGAAGAGAAGCGCCTTGCTAATTGAGGCTCGAGCTGGTTGCCCAAGGACAAAAATATACCGGAGCTAATCTTAGCAACTAGATGAGGCATGTGTATGCTGCAGCAAAAGTACGGAAACCACTCAGCATATCCTAATGGAATGCGAAGGAATTCACCCAAGGAGCTCCGTAGGAAAAGTACGCCTTCCAGAAGCACTTTGATTTAAAGTGGACTGAAGCATCAACTGGTCAGCAGTTGAGATAAGCAAGAAGCGTAGAGTATCGGTCAAAAAAAAAAGCAGGGAAGAGGTTGATACGACCAGATCCGTTAGAGGTAGCGGTACAAGGTAGATAGATAAGTATTCTTTCTTTTTTCTGAGGAAGAGAAAAAAAGACTGAAGAGATGTATACAGTGAAAAAACCACCCCGTTTCAAAAGGGACGCCAATAAATCACCATGCTCATCGTCGTTCTCCTTCAAGTGCCGGTAGCGCATCTGCCACTGCTCATGCTCGACGACGGGCTCTGCCACGTGCGCCTGAAGCCGAGAAGGCGGAGAGGAAGGCTAGGAGTGCGGCAGAAGCGGGCCGAAGATTCGGAATACCGTACGAAAGAGGCAGAGACTAAGTGACACAAGCGGGCCGAACATCCCGAGTTTCCTGCAGGGGACACCGAAGTGAAGCGTCAGAGGCTGACTTCAGACGCCGAACTACGTGCCTGTGAAGCCGAAATGAGGAGACCGCAGCGACATAACGATCCGGATATGCGAACCAGGCAGGCCAAAGCCATGTGACTCAGAGGGTGAGCCAAGGCGGATAAACGAGCACGGGAGAGACTCAGCGAGAATGTGACGGCGACTAGCATGGCCTGAGGTGTCATGAGAAGGAGCTGATTCTGTGGCTAAAGAGCATGAGAATAAAATCAGAAGGCGATCCGAACAGAACCCGATAAAGCTATCAGATTCTACGGCTAAAGGCGAAATTAGGCGTCCTCCAATATTTTAGCGCATTTTTGTGCTAATGTTGGGGGTATTATATTTGTAGTATAGGGAAAAATTATGCACCAGCTTTCTGTTTTCAATTCTCTTGATGACCCGCTTCCTTGCAGAGTCCCTGGAGCAACAAAACTATGAGAAAATCACACGTCTCACTTCATCATCGTACGAAGTGCGTTTTGCATTTTTCTCGGCCGCTCTGACCTGCCACTGTGCTGCGTTAGTGTGTGATTGTCTGAGCGTCGTTGTAATGTTAGCTGTTGGGGCAGAAATTTCTCAATTTCTCACTCCGGTTACGAGACCTACTAACACGTACGTTACAATAATGACTTATCATAGTCATTTCTGACATTCGACGGTAGTATACGCGAGAGTAAGAGAAGTAGGTTTGGTAAGTTAGTTATTATTAGAGCTGATCCAACAGTCATTTATGCTCTCAAAATGGGTGTCAGTTGAAGAAATACAGAATCACTAACAATAAAGGTACAGGCGAATCGAATAAACCATGAAATTTGGGGGCATAGAAGGCACACCGCCAAAGCAAGACACATGCCAATCGAAACTGTCGGAAGATGGTTTCGTTTTGCAGTGCACACAGACATGCTGTTAGTAATCATGAAATGTGGAAAGTGCACCTGGAAACGTCGAGGGTTAAGCAAAGATGACAAGTTTAGGATTGCTAATGTTGTTATTATTAGAAATTTGCGTGTGACTTCTACACTGTGCCTGTTTTTAATCTCATATATTTGTGGTCCCCTGAAACGGCGGAGCTTCGTTTAAATTGCATTTTGTTGAGCTTTGCATTCCTAAACAAACGGAGTGGTAATGGTTCTGTTTATGCTTGTAAATGTAACATGTGCCAACTCTTAATAAAATTGCCAGGCGGCATGTTTCTCTGCCTGCCTTGTGTAATATTAACACTCAGCAGAAAGTCGACACGCTTATTTCGGATGTCGCTTACCTTAAATGTCCTGCGCAGAAATCTGAACCGCTTCCAGAAATTCAAAAATACTGGGCTAGTAAAACGCATATTTGCCCTTGCCTCTTGACAACCACCTGAAATATAGCGGAGCCCAGTAGTTATGCACTGCATTAGCAAGTGTTGCTGCTTCTAAGTAAAGTGTTAACACTGCCAAATACATAAATTCTTCACAATCACTTTACCCAGAGGATTAGCATCATCATCTAAGTATTCACCACATTTGTAAGCACGGAGTATGTTGTACGCTTTGTTCTAAGCTTATTGAACAACACGGTGACGCCACAAAGCATGCAAAAGAGTGATAAACGCTTTCTCAATTCCCACATTTCATTAGTTAACGATTGTTTCCTTAGCCTTAATTGTGATTGTCACATCTGTAAAGTGTACTTCAGTATAATTGGAGTGGGAGTTCAGAGGCAAGCTATCTAACAGATAAATGGTGATCGTTAAGCTAAACTCGCTTTGAGAAAATAATTTGATACATTTCCTTCACACAAATAAATGTTTGCAAGTAATTTCAAATCTGTGGCTTGCATTCTAAATTTTTCGCCGCACTTGAGCGCGGGAGATTGATACGCGTCATGAACTCACCAGTCACAAGACTGAGAGCAGTTCCCAAGAACATCGTCATCAGGGCCCCGATGAAGGATATCCAGTAAAAGGACACCAGGTACAGCCGGAACACACTCGAACTGCAATTAGCGTAAATACTATTCAGAAATTAAGAAAGGAAGAGCGCCAGCTAGTACACATTTCTCACCAAACACTGCAAAACAATGGATAAAAGAACAGATGCATGTTCTACACTCAACATTTCTTAATTGCTTGTTTCAGGTAATAATTCAGTATATTAGGACCACACAGTAGGAGAGTTAAATTGTATAATGGTAAAATCCGAAAGTGGCGGTAAGAGGAAGGAAAAAGAAAGAAGTCCATGAGCGGAGTGCTGCGCGTACGCAGAAATCTTATTCAAACCCACGCAGGATATTCTCATATGCAAAAGCGAAAATGAATTTTTAAAAACAAAACTGAACAATACAGACCACCACGCAGAGAAAAGGCAATTAAAACATGCATGAGAGACTGCCGCATTGCGCATGCGGATTGCGATTCATCTCTTACAGTATCCCGGAGGGTTAATGATTCTTGTCTGACGCACGAACCTTTGTTCTTTGTTATATAAAAAGGCGCTTTTTCTTTTGCGATAGAAATTATACGAACTATGCAACTAAATTTTTGCCGTTGTCATGATGTTACGCATAAGATTAGATGCGATCAGATCGAAGTCCTCATGCCGCATGCAGTGTATGAGAGGGAAAGCGTGCGAGGGTGAGTAGAAAAGGTCTGGTGCGCACCGTCACCTCGCCAGCCAAAAATTGGAGCACACCTCATCAAGAGTACCCTAAGATGAAAGGTGATTGCGCGTTAACGTAATCAAGCATGCGGTAGTGGGGGCAGATGAGCGCGAGTCTCTTCCGCAAGCCCGCTTTGTTGCTGTACATGGCGCCTCTGCGCACATACGTGGCCCGCGCGCCCTAACTTGGAGGTAAGCTGCAGCGTGTGCAAAGGTTGCGGGAGCCAAGATTGCTAGTTGGTCCATGTGCTCTGTCGTCTCAAGTGTTTTGCGCTACACATTGCCTAATTAGGAGTTTATAAGAGGCCTTGAAGCGTGAGCCAACAAGAAGCATCCACTACCGGCGGCCGGCGCTCTTCATCACACCTGTGTTGCGACAGCGAGTAATCGTGGTCGTGGAATGAGATCTATTCATGTTTGCCTGTGCACGCGTACAACCCTGCTTGTTAACTTCCTTAAAAATTGTTAACTTAGTGTTTGGATAAACGATGAGCTTTGATGGTAGCTCACCGTTAACATCGTTCGGATAAACGATGAGATATTACAGATAAACAATAAGCCTTACTTTCTGTAGTGGTGTAATACTTCGTGATCACTATCAGTGCTTTGGGTTTCGTACAAAACTGCGCCTTTTATTATCAGAAGAAAAAGAAGCGTGCGTCAGTCAGGAATCTTTACACTTACATAATACTTAATCTGCTCACATTCCGAAAACGCATTACAAGTTGCATTGCAGTAGCATTATCTCCGCATTGATGTTTAGATGTTTTCACCACTGTGTCTATTTTAACACGAAAGTGTTTTAGGCCGGGGTCCACCAAGACTTCACTGACGTATTTCCGTCACGGAAATACGTCACACGAACATACACGAACATAATACAAAGAAAGAAACCAGAAGAAAAAGTTCCACAAACATGCAAAATTTGGAAATCGAACCCACGACCTCTCGGTCCGCGACGATAGATCGCCGAGCGTTTAACCAATTGCGCCACAAACGCATTTGCAGAGAGCTACACAGACGCGCCTTATATATCTAACACTCCTCCGTGTATCCGCGCTCTTGCTCGGGGCGGTGCCGCCGCCTACGAGCAGAAAAGAGAAGTACTGCATTATGACACTAACGCGCACCGACAGTGAACGCTTCGGTGGTCTCAGCACTACGACGCCTCGATGCCAGCATTCGAAGGGACGCTGGCATCAAGAAGCACTACCAACGCCACCTAGGCGGCGTTCACCGTACTCAGCACAGCGGAGCGTGGCCTCCGCAATTAGCTCTGAAAATGTTTCTGAAGTTGATCGCGGAGGCTGCAATTACGACGCGCTGTACGCGCTGATTTGACTCGGTGACGATTCAGTTACGTGCTTTGTCTTGCGCGTTGTATTAGTGTGTCAGTTACGTGCTTCGTCTTTCGCGTTGTGCTAGCGTGTGCAGCGTAGTGCAGCTTCCATATGCACGACGGTTGCTCATGGTCATCGACGTTGGTAGTCGTGATGGAGGAGACGTGCCACCAGGCGTCAGCGTGGGTGCATCAACGCCTAAGGGCGCTTTAGCCACAAAACAGCAATAGACATTATATATCAATGTGCAATAAACATTACACTACTTCTGTGAAGACACGTTTCACTTTCGTGTTCTATACCGATTCCTATATAAGAGGGATCAACCACATTTTTTTTGAGCTGGGCTGACCCAGAGCACTTCTACGTTTCACTGTGGGCGGTGGTACATCTAGCGCGAAATAAATCATGCGTACCTATAGATAATGCTTTAAAAACGAACCTCTTGTCTCGTTGCTGGTCTATTCCAGAGAGAGGCTCCTCCGTCCAGCTACTTGTGTTTGTAGCTAGCGGGCAACGGTCGAGTGTTCTAGGAAGGTACGGAGGTGGCGCTATATCCGATAGGCTCCTTCCTATAGCGTGCCAGAGGAGGAATACGCAGACGAGCAGTGTCGCGCAGCCCGCGCCCTGAAAAATAATACAGTTTTTGTGTGCTAAACGCACATTCTTCCAATCAAGATCCCATTAAGGATGTATGGGTGCTATGAATCAATCGAATGTTCAGTTTAAATCCGCTGACAGCAAAAAAGTGACATTGACGGTTCAATTCGTGAACGCTGTTTAGGCACAGCACCGCGGCGTCGAAGCAAACGCAGAACGGGCGTGAAGGTGGTCACGGACGCTACATTGATCTAGACGGGGCAACGCCTCGTGTGCCACAGGGAAAGCGCATACTGTAGACATGCGAAGTGACCCCGCGAAAATGCACCGCGACGTCGAAGCACAAAATGAAAGGGCACGAACGCGTTGACTCTCTTCTCCCCGGGCTCCTCTCCTCTTATGTTTAGATTTTGATGATGATGATTTATTGACATCCCCTTTGAATTGGAGCGGTGACAAATAGACGTCTAGCCTGCTTGATTTAATCATCTATGCAGTACATGCTTCTTATTCTAGAATTTTTGTATACACCTACTTATTCTACTTTCTCTTCCTAAAAACTTCTCTTGAACCGTTATCCATGCCTATATTGGATTCAGTCCTATCAATCTCTTGCCTGCTTTTATTGCGACAGCATTTATATGGACACTCCAAGCGCATTTCTGCCGTCGCCGTGGTCGTCGCGTGAGGTTCTGTATAAAGTACAAACAAGGTACCATCGTCGCCGCTCGCCGTACGCTGTATGTGCGAGTGAAACCTTGCGAGGGTCAGCCAAGTGATCGCGGTTCAAACTCACGCGCGCGAGGGAGGAAGGCGGGCGGAAGCGCGCCGTCATCGTCGCCCGCGAGGCACAGGGGGGGGGGGGGGGGGGAGGCGAGGGAGAGGAGTGGGGCGTTCTAATCCGGCGGTTGCTGCTTACGGCGCGGCAGTGGAGGGGGGCGCCATATCTTGAAAGCAATCTGGACAAAGTGCATCCGCCGAGTACCGGTAGCTTCGTATAGGCTGTACTTTGCACGTTAGTTCCCGTTGAAGCCACAGACAGCACGAATGTCAATTCGCTCACTGCTGCTGCCGCATTTGGTCACTCCAGTGTTTCGACAGCGAGTTTCCGTGGTCATCGAGCGAGATGTGTTCATATGTTCCTTTACACGCGTGACACCGTGCTTGTTAATTTAGACAGTAAGCGAATGCTTACAAGTTATTGCGGCCGACAAAACTACTATCGTTAGTTCCCATAGATGCCTGCTAATTTGCTATCGCAATCGATGCTTTGCCTTTCGGGCGGAACTGCGACATTTTCTTTTTTCCCACCAATACTCTAAACGTATCTTGCTTATCTCGACTGCGGACCTTGTTGATGCTTCTTTTCACTTTAGGTCAAAATGCTGCTGGAACATGTAGACTATTCTGCGGGTCTCGCTGGCTGAATAGCTTTGCATTTCATGAGGATTTTAATTAAGGCACTCAAACCCACGACCTTTGGCGGGCGAAAACAAGTAATAGGAAATAAATATACATTCGAAAGAGAATGTCAAGTAATTTAATGAATGTATCGTGAGCGCTCAGGTTCCCCCTTCACCCTCTTTAGCGTATGCTAAAGTGACTGTCAAATGATTTTCAATTAAACATATCCCAAAAAATTTAATGAGAATTGGCCGCTAAGATGACTCCATCAATACACCGAGTTTCATTTACTTTTCGTAACTAGGGAGTTCTCAGTGTAGTTGTAAAAGTTGTAGAATTCCCATCTGCTGTTAATACATGGGCTTCAACAGGAGGGAAACGGACACCCTCATGTTTGTCTCCTAGCATAAAACTCTATTTCTTTCAAGTTTCTAAGCTTGAATTCCAAGCTTTCTAAATTTCTAAGCTAATTAACTACGAAGTATGCTCAATCACAAATTACAAACAAACGTGTTTTGTTTCGTGCACACCTTTGGAATTCCCTCCGGTCAATCGTGTTTTGTTTAGAACACTCGTTTGGCTTTGCTGGCCAACCACGTTCACATCATGGATTGGGGGCGAATTTGGGAGCACAACGACAGCTTCGCTGGCGTTTCACCTTCACAGAATAGATTGGCCCCCAATTATTTTTTTAAAACCCGGAACACGCTTTTGGCACTTCATTCATTTGTGGCCTTGCCTTCCTGGTGTAGTATTTCAGGAAACCGTCAAAAACAATGGATAGATATCTCATCTAGAAAAACACACCGTCCAACGGGAATGACGAAAGGATACGCAATCCACCAGGTATGGGACCTTCAACGTCCGCTTCGGAGCCTACAGAGGTTGGCCTTAGCGGCACAACCTGCACATCTGCCACTGTAACCACTGCCACCGTTGCCAATTGTTGGTGAGGATCCAGTCCCTAACCTTGAAGCACAACTGGCACTACATTACCAACCAGCTTAGAAAAATGCGTACAAATAGTTTTGGCATGACGAGTCGGTGAACAAGGTATTTTGTGAGACCTGTTGCGCTGCTTGTGAGATGAATATTTTTCTTCGAAATACTTCCGGTGATAAGGACTCTCACTGGACATTTTTGCAAAATGAGTTTTCTAACAGGAAGAAAGCTCTTGTCAGATTCACAAGTCATGAGACCTCGAATCTACACCATGTGGCGATGATCGGAACCCCAGCTTTGAAAAGAGGGTTGTGGGGGGTGTAGCAACTGCTTGTGTAATTGGGCAGCAAAAGGAAACGGATAACGCAAGGAAAACGCTCATAGCGACATTATCTTCGTTGCAGTACTTAGCATGCAAGGGATTCTCGGTATGTGGTCGTCATAACGGCAGAAAGTAAGACAGCTTCTGGAACTTTACGCCAATGACATTCCAGAACTGCAATCATGGCGTTCTCGAGCCAAGTATAGGTGGCTCTCGCACGGCATTTTAAACGAAATGTTGAAAATTGTGGATCATGATGTTCTTTGGTCACTCACAAATGAGGTTCGTGAAGCGGGCCACTATGCCGTGATCATGGATGAGACAGTGGATGTATCGGCCAAGTAGCAAGTGTCCACCTGCTTTCTTATTGTGAAGTGCAGTGACAGACAGTGCACCGACGGACTGCGGACTCGTCTCCGATGGTTCCCGGCGCATCAAGGCTGCTACTTCGGGAGCACCTCCCCAAACCGCAATGAGACGGCGAACGCCGCTGCGCGAGGTCTTACTCGCCGCGTGGTGGCACCAGCGTCCCTCGTCTTAGCGGAGGGAGTAGCCACCGACGATGAAGACAACGAAGAAGAAGCCGAACTGGTAAGGAGCTACGCGGACGTGCTGGAATGGTACCGGAGCGCACGTCGCTCCATGCCGGACCCACATCCGCAGCTCACCAGAGAACAGGCGGTACTCTACAGACAGCTGCTGCAAACGAACTCGGTGCTCACGCCTGCGTTCGCGCGCTTCATATGCCCCGACGTCTACGAGAGCGCAAAGTGTAGTGTGTGTAACAGTGCGACCGCCACGCTAACTCACGTGTTGTGGGATTGTAAACTGAATCCAGAGGAGGCAGCGGCCTACCCAGGCAGACTGCCAACGGACATTGCCAGTGCCGTAACGGCTCAGGACTCAGAGCAACAACTACAGGCGGTCCAGCGGATCGAGACAGCTCTCGCTCGCCAAACGCGCAGGGACGCACCCGACGGGACCCAGGGGCGACAGCCTCGTGGAGAACGTTGGGTCCCCCGGCGTAAGCGTCGAGACGCAACTTGATGACTGCACATATATAGTCGGGTAGCAAGAGGGCCCTGCGTGGCACCCTGCTACCTCCGCCGGTGCTTTAATAAAGTTCATTTCTCTCTCTCTCTCTCTTATTGTACAAAAGAACTTCGGAACACCAGAGCTGTTCCGTGGATTTAGTAACACTGCGGACACCAGAGCGCCCAGTCTTCTTGCCCTTCTAAAGGACGTTCTCTACCGTTTTACTCTTTGCATTGACAGTTGCCGTGGGCAACGTTACGACGGCGCTGCAAATTTAAGAGGACTGCACAGTGGGCTACAAGCCCTCATAAAACAGGAGGAGCCATGAGCACTGTACGTACACTGTCTTGCGCACATACTTAACCTTGGTGTAGCAGGACATGAGTCAGATAGTGGAAATGTGTCACGATTTCTTGCGCATGATATCAGAAATGATAAAATTTGTCATGTGCTCCTCAAAGCGCCTAGATATGGTAAAGGCATTTCAGAAAAATGAGAGCGTAAACTTGTACAAGTATTGTCCCATGAAGTGGACGCTAAAGGCCACTTCTTCAAAGTCGATTATTCAGAATTTTATACTTGATCTTGTTCCTTCATGGCCTAGCATCAGAAGAACGTAACGACCCTGAAGCCAAAGCCAGTGGATTTTTGCAAGCGATGTCGAAATTTAACGTAACGTTCATCCCCAAGCTCCTGACACTCGCGTTTTTGGCTTTTAGAAATAGTAAGTACTGCGTTGAAGAAAACAGCACTGAGATTTGATCGAGCAGAAAAACTGGCGAAGACCATGAGAGAGAGTCTTAGCGGACGTAAGAAGGCAGGATTATGCCGATTTTGGAAAGAGACATACGCGGAGACGCGTGAATGGGAAATAAATCTTAAAGAGACAGTAGCTCATGCACCAAGGCAAAGGAAGACTCAACGACTTGGCCAATCCCTCCGTGTAGGTATGTGGCACTACCAACTAGGCTCTACATCAACATCTATACTCCACGACGGTATAACGACAGATTGTACCTCACGTATTTCCTTCGACTGAGTACATGTACCGCCCGCGGTTCAACTAGGTATTGGACACAGTAGATTACTCGCTGTATCACAGGTATCCACCAGAAATGTGGCAGCACATGACAGAGATTCAGCAGTTTTTGGTTGGGAATGGTGACAGCCTGTGCCTGTTGAAGTTCTACTGGCAAGATCGTGAGTCTGAACGACCCGACGTTCACCGTAGTATGCTCAGAAACATAGCAAGGCAGCACAATATACCATTGAAAGCCTTTCAGGATGCTGTAGAGATACTTTCGGGCGATAACTGTGAGCAGCTGCGAAATCTTTTGCCCGAGGTGGCTAAGCTTGGCAGAACCGCTTGAACTATCCCAGTCACGTGGTGCACATCTGAGAGATCGTTTTCATGCCACCGTCGCGTCTAAACGTACCTGCGGTCAACAATGGGACAAGCGTGGTTAAAATACCTAGCAGTTCTCCATGGGCCCAAAGAGGTCGCTCGCAACATAAATCTCAGTGACATCGCGGACGAGTATATTCAGAGATCAAATGTTCCTACGAACATATTCTCGATTTTGCGGTTGCCTTTGTTTAAAGGGACAGTGAACTTCATTACAGTATTATGCGCCAGGTTTATGCAAGCTGTCACAGCCCCGAACCTTATTTTATCCCCTCCCATACACTCTGCACTTTGCTGCTTCGTTATTACCACCTCTTGCCTTTGAGTACCACAAATCAGCACCGAGTTTTCAGAAATATCCCCTGCATGGCCATGTCCGTACAGCCCCAATGTATCGCCCTTGAATAAATGCGTCGGCGGCCCTTGAAGGAGGCGCTACGTGGTCGTCGGCTCATATCATAAGGCGAAACTAGAAAACGGTGAAGGCGTTCTTTCGTGATTAACCAAACACCTTCTTTACTAATGCGATACAGAAGCTACATTATTTGCGGGTTACGAGAAGTGTATTATTATGAATGGGCACACATTGAAAATGGATAAATGTAGACCTTCCTCCTGTGTGGAAATAATATTTGATGCGAAAATTGGTATCGCCTTTTTGTTCGCCCTCTAAGTGCTTTTACACGCGGCATTTATTTTTAAGAACAGTTCCACAGAAGCACGTAGCATGGCTACAGGAAACACGACATGTCTTTGAAAAGTGTACTTCAACATCGAAACTGCGACCACTAGCGCAACAAAGCACAACATGACAAGTTAGGCTGACTGCGATGCATTATTTTCACAGTCGTAATGTTAATGTCAGGAACAGAAACAGTGCGGTCAAAAATGTTTCCGCACTACATTAACTTATGCGTATAGTTTTTGTTTTTTTCAAAGGAACAGTCTACATTTCTGAGTGCAGCAAAGCGGCTAAATAACCTAAACTCTGCAACATGACGGAAATGATACCTTATTGTAGTAAGGAATAAAGATTGTTATCACGCGAAATAACTGAGAGAAGGATTAAAAAACTGGTGAAATAAACTATAACTTAACACCCGCCTAAACAGGAGTGGTCTCCATTACCATGGGACTCACATTTTTCGTGGTGTATGCAGGCAGTTTTCCTATCATCATCATCGTCATCATGATCATCAGCCCGTATTTTATGTCCACTGCAGGACGAAGGCCTCTCCTGTGATCTCCAATTACCCCTGTCTTCCTATACTTATCTCATTTACCGCAAGTTGGGTTCAGTGGCACCTCACATTTTAATTTATCATTACCCAATAATACGTCTGGTACTGAACCGTGTTCAAATATAACAGTGCTTGTATTCAAATCAATTCGGGCGATTTTCTTGCAAAATATGCAAGGAGCCTCATAGCAAGCGCACACAAAGCGCGAATCCAAGGTGTAGGTTACAGAGATCCCGTGCTCACCGTGCTTTCTTCATTCTATATTCAGAGAGTTCGTGCACCAGATCACTCTGCAGCCTGTATCTCTGCCGATGGGAATAGCCACATAATTATATGAATGGAATGCGCTGTGGTTCAGTTTTATATATATATATATATATATATATATATATATATATATATATATATATATTGCACCAACACTTGAGAGCAATGTACACCCATCGCATCAACTCAATCAAGCTTACAGAGTAACTTTACTGTGAGATGTGTATCCAGTCGCTCACACATTGTTTGGAGAAACATTACAAAACAGAAAGATAATCAACATTTAGAAAACATAAAATAATGCCAAACCTTTGCGTTGACCCAAGGCGACGACAGGGCCAGGAGGAAGAGCCCAGTAAATGGCCCCGCCACGGAACAATAAAACGACATGAACAGCTGTCCATGAAGGCACAGAAAAGAAGAGAAACGATCAGGAGATATGCAGCATAGACAAACAAAAATTATGCAGGTTAAACGTACATCCTGGAATATATGCATTGTGAAGCTTCTGTGAAGCGATTAAACAATTGCTACCAAACTATCCAGTGCGTCCGGCAGCGATGTTTCGCAGCATATCGATTACATTGCGACCCGGGAAATAGACAGTTTTAGAATAGCGTTTAGAACCAAACGGAAACGCATAACATGCGTACAGACATAGCGCGGTCCTCATTCCGGATTTTCCGAACGTTATCGGGTGCCTGTGGTTTATGTTCGCAATGATAGTGTACGTTATTTGACGGGTTTAATATTCGTAATGTTTGCGGACGCTAATAAAAAAAAGGTCACAGTCCTGCGTGACACACGCACACAGTCGCAGAGTAAACGGGAGGAGCGGCTCAGTAGGAGATAAATTTTCGGCAGCACGCACTAGAGAATCTTAGCGGCGAACTCTCTATGATTTGTTTTCACGAGAAAAAACTGAACTGTCAAGTTGAGGTTTCTGATTCTCTCTGCACTGCGTTCTACGGAGCCCGACGGTGCATGGTTACAACCGCGCGCTTCTTCAGCAGCGGTTTGTACCATGCTAGGAGGCCCCATAACCTGTACTCAAGAGTAAACCCAGGTATTGATACTACGCGGCGCACACGTCGCATCCCTTGACACGTGGCACGATACAATGCTGCTGATAACAATGATTAACCCATTGAAACGGGGCCTTGACAAACAGTGACCTATAGCTTGCTTCAGTTACATGGGTATGCTATCCATAATTTTCATTCTAGCATTTTTACAGCGAAGCTATTGAGGGCGAGGTTCTTCGGGATTGTGTCCGCGTGTAGAAAAAAACTATCACCATCAGCATTTGCTTTGGCTCCATGTGCGTGGCGGTTTCCGGCAAGTTGTGTCTTAACACAGGTGTTGAAAGGGATGACGGATGGCCCATTGTTATACCCCTCGCCACCGCCGATGCCTCTTTCACAAGTGTCGCGATACTCGGCGTCGGCACGTCCCGCCAATCGTTGTGCCCCGTTGTCTCGTGATGTAGAGAACGCGCAAGTGCTCTTAACAGTAGTCGCTATGGGACAGACGCTCGTTTAACCACATCTTCTAGGATCCTGCCGATGCCGTTCAGTGTGCCGCGGCTATGAACGCTGTGGCTCATAGGCTAGTCTATGACGGTAGGGTGGACTTGGCGCGGCAAACGCGCTACTTGGCCATGGCGCCGGGCGAAAACAAGACGCCGGTGTCCTTGCTATTTCACGAACACGCCGAGGACGCTCAATATAGTCAATAATGATAATATTTAAATTCACTATAGCTATATCCACCATAGAAGACCCACCATAGTCCCAGCTTCGCTGGCTTCTATCTTCATATTAGTGGAAGGGTTTGGGATTTTTTGTATACATCTCTAAACTTTTTTTTCTTTTTCGCAAAACTTCTCTATCTACCTTGTACCGCTTCCTATGCAACATTTACATGGGGTACCACCTGGTACAACTACATGCAACTGCAGTCCAAAGTATGCAAGTACAGACGCTATGGGACACGAATATCACATCGTGTGATTCCTCTCGTGCGAGGACTCGTGTGTAGGACATGGGTTCGCAGCAGCTTGCAAGCGCTGCCGAAACGTGCTGCTTATGATGATGATGACGTATTGGCATCGCCTTTGGAACGCGGCAGTGATTAATAGACAACTAGCCTTATTGATTTTATCAGGCCTGCTATAAAAGCTATTCATTCTAGCGTGTATGTATACATCTGCTTAATATTTTCTTCCTCGAGACTTATCCACCTTATAAAGGAACTAGCTTGCAGGCGTAAACCTGTTGCATTAAGGACACCTAGGTACTGCTTATTGTTGCACTGCGTAAATTTCTGAAGAACCGGAAAATAGCCATCTGAAGTGTTATGTTAGTACAGCAGGGCTGTATATGGGCCAATTCGTTATTAAGTACACGTATTTCTTCATTCATGGGAAGCGGTTTCTTTTTCATGTCCTCCCTTTAGTTCGCCAAGGAGACAGATATTGACAATATATAATGTAGATGGAATACCCTGCGACCTTACAATTCTTGCCGATTTCTATTATGTTTGGCGCGCCTGTATGGTTGGCTTCCACAGCAGTGTAGATAGAAGAGTAGCTGATAGGTATTTTTGATCTGATAGAGAATCCCTGCTTCTCTGGTTCGAGCCTGTGAAATCAAGTCTGACGAATGAACGTACGTACCCGTGCTGCGGTGCCAAGGTAAGGTACAGCAATTGCGCACAAGGTCATTATAGTGCCACTTGTGAAAGCTGAAACGGGAGTTTGTATGCATGTCTGAGCAAGATTTCACGTTCAGATTTCATTATTAGGTGCGTCAAAATACTGACGGTACAATCACGGTACATTACGCCGTTTACAGTTTAGACATCTAAAAATGAGGCATTTGAGACAACATTTGAACTTTTCACTAGCCAAGCTTCATAACAGGAACGAATATGAAAATTTGCACCGTACTCGCCTACTTTTGAAAACCGAGAACAATAAATGTGAATATATCGCCACAATGCGCTCAATACATGGGATCAAAGTTTAGTAGTTACCGTTTCAGTGAACAACACTTGGGCGCATGTTGTATATTCAAATTTTTTATCAGCGAGCGGAACAGCAGAGAGACCCAGCCCCTGTATAATCCTCATCACACCAAGGTTCACCACCCTGGTATTCCAATTCTCACTGCATTTCGCAGAGGAAAAATAGTCTAAAGCTGATGTAAGCTTCATAAAAGCTTAAAGATGACCTTTTCAAGCACGATACAGTTTGTGTTTTCGCCAGTTACAAGAATATGTACTAAACATCTGCTGCTATATTCATTGGTGTGTCTGTTTTTACTTTCCCACTTTGTGAAAAAATGACATACGGAATAATGGTAAATAGTAGAAACATAATTCGACGACACAAAATCGATGCCATTTTTCTTGGACCTGGTGATAGGGAAAAGTTTGTTGCAAAACGTGTTGCCTGGATAGCGTGTTCACATTGTTTTATAGAGCATTCCCATAACTGTTCTGGCGGAAGTAATGTGAAGTAGTCTGTCCGCTGCTGCCATCACCGTTGGTAAGAAATAGTTCTCTCTTATCTCCACTTTTATATTTTCATTTATTTGCGAAAGCCGTTGCAGAAAGGCAAACGTATTGAAAGGTCTGGAACTCTAGTTAGCCTGAGCATCGGTGACTGAAAACTGTCGCAGTTTTGACCGGAAGGTGAAGCATCGACTGCGGCAGCAAATTAGTGGAAAGCTATACGAAGCAAGTCTTATCGGTCGTATAAACTTGCAAACATGGGCATACTAACTAAATTAAAAAGTATGGTGTCACGCTGACTCGATGACCGCGAAAACTCGCTGTCAAATCACTGGAGTGAGGAAGCCCTGCAGCAAATTAAGCGCGTTGACTTTTTTGCGGCCTCTCGCATCAACGCGAACTAAACCGAGAAAACACAGCGCGAGGCGGACACTCTTCCCGTCGCATATGGCGTACAAGATACAGCGGCCCGGGCGCGAGCGCGCGCCCACCTGGAGTACAACGCGCCCTCTCTCTTCCTTCCCCCCGAGCCTTCCGCGCGACAGAAGATGGCGCTGTTCCTTCCCGCTTTCCTCCCTTTCGTGCGCGAGATTGAGCTGCGAGAGCTGACTCACCCTCGGACGTTTTCACTCGCACATACAGCTTACGGCGCGCGGCGATGATTTCATCATCCTTGGACTTTATACGGAACCTGAAGGCGATTACAGAATTGCGCCTGAAGTGTCCATATAATTGCTAACGTGATGAAATACAATGCCTAAGCTTTTGATATATAATAAGCTTTTTACGATAGACATAACAGGAGTAGGCGTTTTCTCCGACAACTGCTAGTCTCCTAACTACTAACCCCATTGAGGCACAAAATAAATATACCAGCCAGATTTTATTGAACTGGTGTACCCAATGGTGCTTTCAAACTTTAACTGCATTGCGAAAGTTCGATTATTTGCGCTTTCACAGTTTAAACAGTACGATTGTGCGCTTTGTAAAGCACGCTGGGCCTTTGAGCAAGACGTGATGCCGGTTCTGAAAGGTAGGCACAGTTAGCAACTCCCTAAAGCACTACATGGTAAGATTAAACTTGGAATGGTCAGAATAAACTTTAGACTCAGCCGCTTTAGCCTTCACATAATAAAAGTCACATTTTGATGGGCATTATCTGTGTTTGGAAGATGTTTTTACAATTCAGTTGTGTGACATTTTATATCGGCATCTAAGCTCGCAGAACTTTGGTGTTGCTTTCCCTGGCTCAAGGGGTGCGAATCTAATATTTAATAAAAGTGAACCCCTGATATTTTACGACGCATGCAATCGCACAAAAGGGGAGCCTTCAGCCCCTCCTTTAATAGTGGTTGACATATTTAACATAACGATGGCTCTCTTTTGCGATGAAAGTAGGTTTTTGCATTATTAGCAGATTACTGATAATAATTCTATTTTGCAGATTACTTGCTGATGTTTTTTGTTAGCCGCTTCTGAAGTATCATGAGACGGGGCCGAACGCTTCATTGGAATTGAGTTGCATAATCTTAGCGCTTATATTCTGGCAGTAGACAATCGCATTTACACCGTCCTCGCCTTTATTTTTTTTTATTTCTTCCACGTTAGAATTTCTAATAACGTTGTGTATAAATATTTCTGTTGAGAAACCTTCTCTACACAATTAAATTGCTAGTTATTATGAAAATTCCATAAAACCTTCCTTGCTATTTATTAAATTTGAGCATGCTAATTTGAGCATGCTATTAAATTTTACCATGCTAATTATTGTCGGCGGCTAGAGAGAAACTAAAGGAAAGAAAACACCAACGTTTATGCGATCATACTGCCTGATCATTTTTAAGCAGTACAATATGACAATCAGTTGGTAAAAAAAAAAACAAATGTGCCTTGAGAAAAACAGCTAATACTTTTAGCTCACACATAGGCCCAGAGCACTTAAAGAAGTACAATTGCATTCATTTTCAAATGATGCTAATAAAATGCAGTGTATATGCAATGTCATGCGTTCACCAATTACGCCGTTTCTTTAAAAGAATCGCAGTTTCGCCCGAAAGGCGAAGCATCGATTGCGACAGCAAAATATGAGACAGCTATACGAACTAAGGATTGTAGTTTTATCAATTGTATAAACTTTTAAACATTCGCTTACTAACAAAATTAACAAACATGCGGTCACGCGCGCACAATCAAACATTCACACATCTCCCTCGATGACCGCGGAAACTTGCTGTCAAAACGCTGGAGTGAGGAAGCGCGTGAGATTGAGCCGCCATCGTCAGCTCACGCTCCAACGCTTTCGCTCGCAAAACAATTTTGCTGTGCTTTCAAAAGTACACTGGGCGAATATTATATCCAAAAAGCAATACATATACCTAGCAGACGCATTACGATGAGAGCCTTCTGTTCGCTTATCTTCACGTAAGGTGTGACCACATCGATGTAAAATATCGCTGCGTGGGAGTTCACAATGGATGATACCGTGCTGCGAAGGAAGAAAATATATATTAGGAACTTTTGCGATCAGTTATTGTTTGAGTAAAGTGGGAACGAGACAAGGTCGCAAATTTATTTGCAGGCCTTGTACCCTTCATATCTACAGACCGGTAAATAAATGGGCTAGTGGACCCATTTTAAACGAGATCAGGATAGTTCCAATGTTTTCAACACGTGTATAAGCTCCTTTTTTCTTAAAAGAAACGGAGCCTATCCGTCGCCTTCAAGAATTACGCTGACAATTTCCAGATGTTTGTTTTTCTTAGATAAAGGGTACGATGACAAAACACAAAACCAGATGCCTAACCAACAACAATGCTAAATATTCTCCCAACAAGTTGTAAATGGAAAGGTTTCGCATTCCCAATGAACTTGGAAAATTCAGACTGTCGCAAACATTTTCTTTTCTTTTATGCAAGCAGATATACAAAGACGGAAGACCAAAGCCAATAACAGAGTTCCTCTTTGAAGTTACATATCATATTTAAGTAATCGTACATTGCGAATCATTTATGCTGTCATAGGAGCAGGAAAGACACGGGTATAATTTATATTTTACATAGAGATAGTTGTCATAAACACTCATGGTAGATAACATGGTGCGAGTAAATTATTGTAAACCTAGCACTAAAGTTGACACTGACGTTAAGTACTAACGATAACGGTATCAGATTTGCCAAGAGTAAATATGATAAAGCACTGTTTATGAATTCCGCCACAGCATCCACATGAAATTCTCATGCAGATACACCGATGCCTTTCCTCACCATAGATTAAATTAGCGCCATGTAAGAAACAGACCTGAGGTTATTACAGTTTTCACATTGTTGCGGGCGAACCTAAATTCACGATATTCGGCATGGTTAATGCGAAAGGCCTATTTCGTAACCATGCATGCATAATTTTCACATTAGGCTTTATTACTTTTCTTTAATATGTGCGTCCGTAGAAAAGAGCAATGTGAACCTGCTTCTTTTCAGCGCACTCCAAAGCATTTGTGGTTCTTACCTTGTTGACGCTCCCACCAGTCCAGCCAAGAATAGCCCTCTGAGCATCGGCATGTCGGCGAGATGTCTCACCATATAATAAGGAATAATCTGATGAAGGTACGCAAAGTTAGCGAGAGATCGATATATGAGCATAGTTTTGGCTACGTGCGTAAGTATGGCGGATGAGGCACATTACCCGGGCAACACCACGCTCCAAAATAATATCTTGATTTTCGAAAAAAAAAAAAACAGCGGCAACAGCGATAACGTACCATTCATATCCTGCTGATGGTGCTACCATTTGCTATAGTAGGCCCTCTTAGGTACTTATGCCCGTCTTTCTAACATTAAGAAAGTAAGAATTTTAAATTGTGTTTTGGCGATTCTTGCAAATGTAAGGCTCGGTATGGTAATGTTGCAGCATGCAGTCGATGAACTTAGCATAGGTTTCGCATGAATTGTCATTTTGTATAAGGCGTCTTGAGGTAGGTGTGACAGGATGGTAGCCGATGCCATCTCATGTGTAAATGAAGCCGATGTTGCCCTTTATGCCGTGCATGCATTGGACAGTGTACTAGGATCAGACAAGCGAACAAAAATGGTAATGAGATACTTTCCTCTGGATCTGGATCAAAAGTGCCCTATAAGAGTTGTGAGGGTACGAATAAATTTAGGGTGGTTGTGCAGACTATATTCTTGACCTACGGTTACCTGCAACTTCGCTGCTTTCCGTCCAAACATGCTCTAGTCACGTTACGTAAAAAATATGGCACACTAATAATAAAATCTCTTTAAGAGTTTATGATACTGAATATATTTATTCTTACTTTGCTTAAGGAACATATATGTGGGGAACTTTTTATACATACGCACCTGAATTTACTTTTTCTGGTTTCAGATGCGCTCTGATTTTTTACACAACGAGCAGTTTAAAAGAAAGAAAAAAATATTCTAATATCATATTTGTGAGCCCGCTTGAGAGAGCGCTGGCAGCCCTGAATCGGTTATGCAAAAGAACTACTAAACGTTACTGCAAGCTTAAGCGGCCTCCGCTGATGGTAAGGAAGCAGGATCATCGCTTCTATACATTGGTTTTCTCGAAATACAGCTTTGAAGGTATTTGTCACCCTTTTGTAGCACGGCCAATGTGCTCTGACGCTACCACCCGAATATCCTTTAATGAAAAAAGAGCAATACAAAAAATCTGCGAACATCACTGAAGCTTGCAAAGCCACTAGGCTGAGCCACAGGAGCACGTGTGTCTCGAAATTTTTAAGCAACTCCAGCGTGCATACGGGTTTGCCTCTTCGATCAGGAATATTTTAGCTTTAAAATAATAAATATACTTTTTTGACTAAGGACTGCGTAAGGCTAGTTGGAATTGCTGAATAAAGTACAGTGCTGCCGTATTGAGAGAGAGACACAACATCAACAAGAGCACAACCATTCAGTTGCTTTTATCAACGCATCGATTAGAAAAAAATACAATTAGGCAAATGATAAACTGAGCCGAAGCGCCATTGCACAAGGAACAAGGCGCCAATTTTTATTATACTGTGCCTACTTCTTGACCCATTGGCGTTTCACAGAACGGTATCAC
Organism: Dermacentor silvarum; assembly: GCF_013339745.2. Classification (NCBI taxonomy): domain Eukaryota; kingdom Metazoa; phylum Arthropoda; class Arachnida; order Ixodida; family Ixodidae; genus Dermacentor; species Dermacentor silvarum. Next base: position 73,507,958 of record NC_051162.1, on the reverse strand, counting down.
ATCTCTAAAAAATGGGAATTGAATTTCTCTTGTCGATTCGTTGCACTATGATGATTGAATGCAACAACACTTTAATACTCATTCAGCCAGCATAACGAGATTTGAATTAAACTTCTGTTGTGGGTTACTGAATAAGTTTTCTCTTTATGACGTCATATTGATTCCTCGTTTATTTTTATGCACAGCGTGTAACATGGAACGAAGCAATTTAACTGGATTCGGGGGTTTGAGGTGACAAAACCGCGATTAAGTTGCGAGGAACGTCGTAGTTTGGGACTCCGGAATAATTTTGAACACCAGGGGATCGTTAACGTGCCTCCATTTCACGGGACACGAGTGTTGCATTTCGGCCGCGTCGAAATGTGGCCTCCGCCGCCTTGATTTGATCCCACGACCCCGTGATTAGCAGCGCAACAGCATAGCCACTAAGAGCTACCGTGGAGAGCATGGAATGAAGCAAGCTAGGCGCAGTGGCTGAATGTCGTTGCCATGAGAGGCCGAATTTTCATATTTTTCTTTAGAGGCCGTGGTCCCCAGTGGTGTGGAGCAGAAAAGTGCGGATGCACGCCAGCCTTGTTCACACCCTTCCCCGGAATTTGTGTGCACTAGGATGTCTGACACAAAACGACGTATAACACCCACCTCACCTCCCTCCCACTCGGTGAAGCGCAAGTCCCTGCCACATCACCTTATGAAAACCAAATTCTTGTCTACCCCACTGACTGTTCCAACCCAACCCAACCCAACCCACCACTCCCACGCTCAAGCGCTTTCAATTGTGCATGTGGGTAAACGCAGTTAGATTTCTGTTTCATCCGTATTTCTATTCCGTAGCTGAATTACCCACGTTTGCACAGTTTTTGCCATCACGAGAGCTACACCATTAGCAAACCTCCAGACCTATCTGAATGCTGCAGATGCAGAAGTAGACTGAGGGTCAACTGATGAATTGTTGTTTGAATTTGTGTTTCGAATATTTAGGAGCGTCTATGCACTGATCTCAAGGTTACCTGACAACGTGTTTTACGTGGCATAACAAGCTGCAACACAGATACGGAGCTTGCTGAAAGGTGACCTCGTGGAAATTTCCACTATAACTTCCTGGCGAAAAAAGCAAGTGTCGAATGGCGAGCCGGACAGCGTTCACAAAAATGGGCTCACATGTTACTACGCATTCGCCCGAACATGATTGAATAGAGGGCTGGTAGCAAGCCAGCCGGCCAGTTGCTTGTGCGTTTCTTAGGAATTTTATATTTTGTAATGTACATCATTTTATTTGGCGATTGGTGTGTACACAATGCATGGTTCCATAGCCAAAGGCTAGTTCGGGGACGAAATACAAAAGTATACTTGAAATAGATTTGAATATGTATTTCATAAATATATTCAACTTCGGCCTCTGTCATTCTATAAATGGCATCCAAGTACACGCAACAGCACCGAACCACCCTATGTAACAAGTGCTGAATTCGAAGGCCGTGCTTTTCCTGACTGCATGTGAGAAAATGCATTGCGGGAGCCGAAATCAGGCCTCAGATATTGGAAACCATCTGTCGCGATCTTGAAGGCCAAGCCTGAGCATGTCTTTTAATAATAAAATATTTTGTCACCGCAGCCAACAGTCATTTGCACCAGACCTTATTTTATTGTATTATTCTTTTGTGCATAGCATACAGTTCTCCAAAAAATACTCTAGTTTTAATCAAAATAGCTCCTTAACTGCTACACAACACCTATTCATATCGAAATAGTGAATAGGTAACATTGCCGTTCTCTTTCATTATTTGGCAGTTGATTTTTTGCCACGTAGCACATTTTTGTGGTCAGCTCTATAGGCACGTGGGGAGGGGATTGCTTGTTAGCGTTTGGCCGCGTGTATGTGTGCTTCGCGATGAGAAACAATCTGTTAAGAGGATAGAAGACGAAAAGTAGGCTGCATCTATGTCCCGTCCGCACTTCGGCTGAGGCGGAGGTATGCGACCAACTGCGGCGTGGAAGCATGCATGGAGGAAGGAGCGCCATGCCAGTACTCCCATTGATACTTCGGCGAGCACTTCAGCTGCTCTCCCAGTTGAACGTTGATTCACGCGTGGTGCACTGCGATGGCACGAAAACAGTTTATTTATTGCTTGTAACGTGTTGAACACGCTTTTATTCAAGAGCTGATGCACTTTTTTCTCTGTGGATTAAGGTGTGGGACGTGTCGTCTATCTAACGGCCTGGTAAATTCAACGGGTTTGCAAACTGACCAAGTTGGTCATGGTGAAACCCCCTAAAAATTTACCTGCATCAAACTACTTAAAACAGGGATGCCTGCTTTTCCTGTATTCTCATTCTCGTCCCTATCAGCCGAGGTAGCTGTTCGTCGCGTCGCGTTCAGTCACGTTCCTCAGCTTCAGGTCGCCAACAGGTACGATCGACAGCCGCATTTCGATGTGGGCGAAATGCAAGAAAGCTAGTGTACTTGTACTTAGGTACACGCTGAATAAGACCCGATAGATTTATTTTTGCAAGTTAATGTTCTTTCCCATTGTCAGCGTTGGCAGTATGAGCCATGATGCCATAGCTGTAACTATTGATCTTGGATTCCTCGTCCGTCTTTTTTTCTTGCATCATCACAAAATTGTATCGCAGAAGCGTCGTAAAAGGTACCGTAGTTTATATGCGCGGGTCATCAAACAATAAAGGCTGGCTAATGAGTCCTGAATTGAATGCTGCCGATGTGTCACGCCTCTGTTACAACTGCAAAAAAATAAATGCTTAAAGCGAATGAGATCGACGCCGCCAGTTAGTCCTAGCTCTGAATATTTTTTTCATGTCGCAAAAGTATTTCTGTGAAATTATGTGTTTAGTTAATTAATGACTTGAAGACCAATGTGTTACTCAGAAAGCCGTTGGGTATGATATCAAAACAATAAGGAAGAGGGGCGAGTCATACGATCAGCTATATTTTATGAATGTGCAGAACTGCGAACATTTCAGGACTGTTGGTTTTACTTTGCCCAATAGTGTAACAAGGGGATTGAAGAATCCGTTTGAAAGAATTACATCTGTTGGTTCAATGGAATTGAATTTATTACAGTTTCATTATATTTTTCTGTTCTTTGGCAAACAGAGGCATGATTGTAAGTAATCTTGTTGAGGCACTTCGAAATTTCGACCTGGTATCTTAAAATGCTCTGTGACTGCATTCGTAAGGTTTTGGCTGTGTCAGTATATTCTCAACATAATCTAACATTCAACGTCCCTGGCGTTCATGTTTGGCAATATATTGTTTGCGAGAGAACGAGCATTTTGTCATATAAATGACAGTAAAGCAGATAAAGCAGTATTGAATTTCTACCCATCGGGGTAGCTCAGTAGTTACGGCGTTACGCTCCTGAGCTCGACGTCGGGGCTTTGATTCCGGCCGCAGCGATCACATTCCGATCTAGGCGGAATACGAAAATACTCGCCTGCCGTGCGTTTGGTGCACATGAACGGACCCCAGGGAGTCAAATTTAATGCGGAGCGCTCATTTATTTATTTATTTATTTATTTATTTATTTATTTATTTATTTATTTATTTATTTATTTATTTATTTATTTATTTCACATAACCTCAAGTGCCAAGGCATTATAGAGGGGAGTGGGATACATGCGAATAACAACAATGATTACTACGGATTTATATAAAGCAAGCGACATGTGCAGTGCACGGAATCATTAAGAAATCAAATAACAAGAATACTATGATATACTACAGCCTGCCTCACAATCATGTCGAGTTTTCTATATAATTTTTTTTATTTATGCGCGTAATTCATTGCAGCGAGTTCCATTTTTATCATTCTGAAGTGGATTCGATGAGATGAGTTCACCTTAATATCTCAGCCAGAAGTTCAATTCATTCCAGTCAAGAAGTACAAATATTTCAAGGTAGAGGACTTGAATGCGAAATTATTTTACTAGACGCAGTGTCTGTCACGAACAACGTAAGTTCGCGACATTTGTTGGTTATTATATGCTTTATGTCTTTCGAAATACACGTACACCAAGTTATCAGAGGCCAGTGTTTGAGACGTGAAAACTAACCTGCTTTTGATTCGTGTCATTGAAATGAAATCAAGAAAAAAAACATTGTAAAAATCCGCATTAAGGATATATTCATGTTTTTTACCACGATGTTTGCATCTATACATTTAAGCTTGTATGCCTCATTCAATTCTAATAATTTCATGTTCTAATACACTTTAGCTTTCATTGAAACACATGTTAAATCCATGACAAGTTCATATTAAGCCAAGACAATAAGCGGGAAATAAAATTTCTATGCTTCCACTTCGCCCACTTTTCAATAATGATCAAGAAATCTTCAACCATGAGCCATTGGTATTCCGACTGAAATTTAGTTGATTCGCAACAAGCGGAGAGGAGGGGTACAACTAAATTTCAACTAAATTTCAACACTCAATTTTGCAGGGATGACAACAATGAAAGGACGATGACGACATCTAATGACGACATAATGACGGCTGTATGAATAAGGAGAAATAACGATGACATGATTACGACTGCGGCTTGATGACGATGGCTTGACGGCAATGAGATGACGTCACTGCAATTAGGATGACGGTATGACGACGACACCATGACAAGAATGGGAAGACAATTTTCGAATGATGACAATGACATAATGACGATCGCAGGACGACGACGTCATGACGGCAGTGGGATGATGATGCTGTAATGAAGTCGAAGGAACGACCATGACGGCACGACTATGAATCCATGGCAACGACCAATAAAGACGATGACATTATGATATTGCAAAAAAGAACGGCATGATTACCGAGACTGCTTGATTAGGATAGTGTGACGACGGCTACAAGATGATGACAGATAATTGACAACGTAATGGCACCGACGGAATGATGATGAAAGCATAAAGATGGCCACGTCTCAATGACGGAATGATCAGAACCGAAGTTAGGCCATGAAATGACGACAACGGTTGAATATGGTCGAGAGCTTGTGTTGGAGCTTCCGTGGGCACTTACGTACATAACCTTCCGCACTGGGTCACGTACGTAGGTTTCCAATATATCCGGTGCCGGGTTGTACTACACCCGGTAATGGGTAGTCGGGCAAGACTGCAAGTTCATATACATTTCTAGGAATAGATCACCTTAAAGAGTCAGAAGGCATATGTACGCTGCACCCCCGATAACGATCACTTGCGTAAATGGCGCAGTCAACGCCTGTGTCTCTGCCATGTCCCATTGTAAGCGACTGCTCAGCAGCCTAAACGAAGAGTTCGTTCACAGGCGGAGCGTTTACAACACTGGAATCAGGGCACTCAGGCCAGCATTTGGTGCGTTCTTCGTGCATATTTCGAATGATTCCTTTACGACACTGCAAAAATAATCTCGTAATGTGTAAAAAATGACAGTCTCCCGAATTAGACGTCCCCTGGAACATATGTTTTCCCCTTAGAGTAATACATGCGAAGTTAGCCACCGAATATTTTATATTGACAGAATAAATGCGCGAGTAAAGGAAATTGTGCTTAGCTCATCATCATAAAAAAGAGACCTTTTAACGCGTCCCCTTATAGTGCCTCGACATATTGCTATACCTTGGCTGAGTTATGCTGAAGAACTCTGTATAAAAACCTTTCTACACTGATGCTATACAGATACGGTGGCTTTGATAGCACTGTTACTTATACTATAGCGCAACAAATTTGCGAATTTCACCTGATCATAACTCTTGATGGCGCCACGGAGAAGTGGGTCACAGTCTCTGAACCAGTAAATCATGGCTAGGCCCGTGCAGTCGCCCAGGAAGAAGAAAACGAGCACAAAAAGAGGTCCCGCAAGGGCAATTCTGAAAAGAAATTTGTCTTCGTAAGCAGTGCCTTGGACAAAGTTGCCAGAATGCCTAAGCTATATCCTCCACCCATATTGTGATTTACGCAGCCAGTTAACCACTGCAGGAGCTCTGTGTACAAGTGTGCACGCCATGAAAGTGCGTCTGGACACTGTTCGTCTAGTTCCACATAGGTTTGCCTAAGGCTATAGAAAAAGTATTCCACTTCTCATATTTAACCTATGCAGTACCCATTTTAGTGTGTAGCATAAAGCCTTGCGAAAATTATGCTTTGCAAAACATGTCTCACATGTCTAAAAACAAATCTCATTGGACGTGTGCTGCAGGCTTACATTGTGCGTGAAGCATTTTAGCGAAACGAGTTGGGTAATTATGTGGCGTAGTAGGTTAACTTCTGTCATAGCGTGATTGCAGTGCAAAGCACTCAAATACGGAAAGACAAATGGGAGGTTAACGAAAAGAAGAACAAACCAAGGAGCGCTTCTTTCCGCTGACTTGGAAATTTTCTTCCCGCAGTTTCGGTAGTTTGCGTTTCAATCACTTCATGCGTGTTCATCAACTGACCCAAACGGTGACTGCAACTCACTGTTATCCCCAGTTTTTCGCCATTTTTTACGTCGGGAATACCTTTAGGTTCCTAGGTAGGTTTTGTTCAGCATAGCTTCGAGGTACGCAATACATATAATGACTGATTTTCTGATACCTGATACTCCTGTGAAGAGTTGTCGCATGGAGTTAAGAGCCTGAAAACTTGGTCAATGTAACCGAAGAAATGATCATTCCTAATCTATACTTCATCTATATAATTTTATTCATAAATAAAATGCAAGAGCTATAGTGAAACAACCTTTATATTGGGCAGAAATAAGCGGTGCCTCAAGGACTTGAAACTGTTCTCCAGAAAGAGGCTCACCAAGGTTGAGCATTGGGCTTTTTGGGGCTGCATATTCCATGTTTATCCCCGTGTGTTAAACAAGGATGACAAAATGAAGACATACACAGATCAACCAACAACCGAACTTTGTTTTCCTAAGCGCCGCTATAAATGTTCTTTGCAGAAACAGGCGTCGGTTGACATTTCGAATTTTGTCTAATGCTTAGTGCACGTCCTAGTAAGGGTTTTTTTTATTTTTTCCTTCTTCTTTTACCAAAAAGGAAATAGTTACCGTTTTGCGTCACGTAATGTCCTCGCGGCCATAAACCTCTGCACCGCCATCTGGTCGAACCCGGTTCGGACGAGGCTGAACGGCACTGCTCCCGCCAGCCCACTCCAGAAGTTTTCCTCATTTGTCAAGTCCAAAGTCATCCTTTGTATTAGAGAGACGTTTTTAAGCAAGAAATAAGACTCATTTGCACCCTCAGGAAAACCTGACTACTCATTACAGCTATTTTACACGACAGTTATTTCACTATGCATACAACACCCGCACGGGGCACACATAGGAACACTAAATGCTCGTATGTGTGAATGGCTGTGCAATGAAACTGCGACGCGCTGCTAGGAGCGGCAGTGATATCGAAGCAGGGCTCACGCGTTAAATTGAATTATATTGAGAGAAAAGAAACAGTAATGAAAATACTATGCTAAAATTATTTTTGTTGTTTTACGGGCAAAACCACGATCTGATTGTGGGGCACACCGTAGTGGGGGACTCGCGAATTATTTTGGCCACCTGTGACTCTTTTGTGCGTTTTGCCCCCATCGACATGGGGCCGCCGTGGCCGAGATTTGATCCAACAGCCTCGGGCTTACCAGCGAAACGCGAAAGCCATTACACCACTCCAGCGGGTTAAAATTCTGCGCAGTTCTTAGGTAAAACATATGCTGTTTCTATAAAAGATATAAGTCCGCGGACACAAGGCACACACGAAGTCATAGTTTTCACGATGGTCGGGGCTATATAATGTTAGCCAATCAGAAAACAACACAAAAGCCTGCAGGGACGAAAACATAGAGCTTAGATCAAGACAAAGTCCACAGGCCTGCACAGCGCACGCAGCGCCGTCACAGCGTGAGCTGGAACAGCGGGTCATAGGAGGCCGTCGGAACCTGCTACCGAAGCAGGAAAGCTCCCAGGCTTAATTTTCTGCTGCGCGCACATGAGGGTCTTGATGAGTGCGCACTTAGGTCTATTGATCAATCACTTATTACAATTATAAAAGCAGAATACAGTGTAGAACACATGAAAATACTCGTATAGTAAGCAAATAATAAACTTCTAGTGAGAACACAAACCAACGCAGAGGAAGAAGTACTTACGCAACCAAAGTTACGCACACAATTCTAGTTAGCCAAATAAGAGTAAAATAAAGGTATTGAGAAAACAAATATTTATTTAGGGGATACTTAAGTGAATCTAGGGTAGAGGGTGACTCATCGGCATATAGTGCATTGTTTCAGAGTTTAAGTGTGGCAAAAGAGAATGCCATTTTCCTGTAATTTGTTTGACATAAAGCTAACACAAGATTACCTTGTGATGCAAACCTCGTATTGGGATTAACAAGGAGTTCAGAACATATCAGGTCGTAAAAAACTTGTTTTGTTAGTAATTGAAGGAATGTGACCACTAAATTATGGTTCAACAATTCTGTAACATCTAGAAGCATTTTTATACATAATTGTGGGGAGGCATCAGATGGAAAATGGCTTTGGGGTATAAAGGAAATGGAGTGGTTTTCTTTGTGCTGAACCGAGGAAAAATGGCAATGGTATGTATTACCGCTGGAAGCGATATTATAAATGATATGACTATGAATGAAAGCGAAGTATAATTATAATAGTGCTTCCTCGAGAAAATATGCACCTGATTTGAATAATGCTCTTATGCCAAATGCAGGTTGTTTGTTTTTTAATGAATGAGCTGTCCTGCGAAAACCTAACATAGGAATCTAATTTAATGCCGAAGAAAGACACGCAATATGAGCCAGGAATATCCTGTCTTTGAGGGTAATTGCCGGAGAGCAGGGTAATGATTTCTACGATGACCGTAATATCATCATTTGCGTTTTTTTTTCAGGATTTATAATTAGAAACGTGGATTACACCATTCAGCTATTTTAGTAAGGTCATTATTTCATTTCAATGTCAACGAAAGTAATGATTTATCTCAGAGCACAACAGTCGTATCATTTGTATACAGTATAGATACTTTATTTTTAGGCAGTCTGGTATATAATTTATGTAATTGCAACTCAACAGTGGGTTTAAATAGAGCCCTTGGTCATTCCTTCCTTAATAATTTAGCTATCAGAAAAGACCCACCTATCCACACTGTTAGTTTCCGATCAAATAGGTAGCTTTTTAATGGTTTCATTGCTGGACCACTGATTCCAATAGACTGGAGTCCGCTCCAATTCACAAGAACATGCATCCCGAGTACAACAAGGAAAAGCGCCAAGCACGCGCATAACATATTCAATCGATGTACTCCAATATCGCTAGGTACAATACGTACTACACGGACGCAGCTGCGTATGCAGAGGCGACCGGGCAGCGCAACCAAATGAGGTGCGCCCTGGCATTCGTGAACGCGATCAGCCAGCAGCAAATTTCCGCGTCGGCCACGGCGGGCTCCCCCACCTCGGCCGAAATGTTAGCAGTGGCTATCGCGCTCGCTCAAGCGGAGCGTTCGGAAAGGGACTCAGTCGTAGTCACTGACTACCGGGAGACATGTTGCATGTTTCTCAAGGGGCACGTGACTGTGGCGAGCCTCGTGATAATCCCCAAATCCTTCAACCACCGTCATCGCCTACTCTGGTGTCCTGGGACACGTGGGGGTACAGGGGAACGAACAGGCTAACTCGTTAGCTCGAGCGTCTACTAACCAAGCGACGGCGTCCTCTTCGAACCCCAACCCCTCACACTATCCCTCCGCCTCACCCACAACTTAGTGGGGAAGAGGCCGCCGATTGGCGCAAAGTACAGACTGGGGTATTCCCCCATCTAAAATTGCTAAACGCCATGTATCCAACTCGCTATAGGGCCAAGTGCCCTTGATGCGGTGGCATACGTACCCTTAATACTTGCAAAACCTGGGAGTGCACTAAGCATCCTCATAGGCCAACTAACAATAACACAGCCGAGCAGTGGGAGGCACAGCTCGCCCATTCCGACTTGGCAGGACAAAAGCCCCTAATTAATCAGGTCAGGCGGCAGAGGCCAGTGGGCCTTTGGACTGAGGGGCTCCGACCACCACTTCTTAAAAAAATTTTCTAGTGAAATAAGGTTTGCATATATATATATATATATATATATATATATATATAGATGGATTATAGAAAAAGCTTTAGTATGATGTCTGAAAAACGACTTAAAACAGCAACCGAGAGCAAGGGAATGTTTAATGCAATCAGGTAATGTTAGCAAAATCAGGTAATGTTAACTTCCTGAACAAACACCAAACTGAAAAGTTTCAGCAGGCTAAATTTGTTAAGGTAGCTGTTCATGACTTTAAGTAGTACATTTTCAATTACCCTACTAATTGAAGATAAAATACAATAATTAATAAGTGAGCAGTAATGTATATTTGAACGACAATTGAAGACCTGACGTTTATTACCCGTTTCATGAGCAGAGAATCTGTGCTTTTTTGAGAGAACTAGGGAATGTACCAGATTTGAGCATAAGATTTAATAAAATAGCCAGAGCGGCAAGCTATAAATGAAATGAGGAAATTGTATCGATACCAGACTTGTGTTCTTTATGTTTGAAATCTTGGCAACGATCTCTTCAGTGGTTAGAGGAAATAGAAAGGGTGGTCACCCTGGCTCGCTTGATAATCAGTAATAACGTGGTTAGCGCTATATATTTTGTAAAAGTAGTTACGGAATACCCTAGCAATGCAAGGTGGGTCAGTGATAGTTACGTTATTATAAATTATTTTTCCAATGAAATGGCAAATTTGACTTATCTTCAAGAACTCGGTACTAATTTGACACTGTTTTACATTTGACTTATTTTTTGCGAATTATTTTCACATTTACGTCTGAGACTTTTTAGTACATTACTCAAGGTTTTACAACATAAAAAGTTAACAGTAGAAGAATCTATTTAATATTTGCGTGAAGGTTTTCTTTTCTTTTTCGCAAGCTCACAAGTAGCCCATTAGTGATGCAAGGATTGTGCGGAAATTAAAATTTATTTTTCACTTTGCAGTGACTATCTTTGCATTAACAGCTTCCAAAGATAAACAGGAAAATAAGTGAAGCGCGTCTTCCGGATCTTGTTTGGAAGCTAATGCTAACCAGTCGGTATTGTCGATTGCATTAACGAAGCTATTCCCAAAACGAGATGAAAAATAACCACGAGCGGCATAGTATGAGCACGGGAGAGAGGCAGCTATGCAGTCGTTCATGAGCCCATTTCTGCTCTTTGTGCAGTTTGTCGCAATATTTGGCACGTGGCTACCAGTCGTGGACCCAGCGATCACCGCCTGCTTTTGATCCGGGCCAGTGCTGCTATTGCCTCCGATCATCGATGATACTGAAGTCTGCTTTCCACCAGAAGTGGACGATGACACGGCGTTTATCTACGAATGGCGGCAACACTGTCTTCGACAGCAGCGACGCGGGAGTACTTAAGCAGCTGGTCACACCTCGGCCCTTTCAGTGGGCTCGGGAGAGCGGCAGCTATGCAGTCGTTGATGAGCCCATTTCTGCTCTTTGTGCAGGTCCGTAAACCACAATCTCTCTAGTGTAAGCGCTCTATTAACGTATGTTTGCTGCTTCTCCCGTGCCCAAGTGTGCTTTATGAATGCTTGTGTGAAAGTGTTCTTGTTATGAAGCTGCTGCTTTGCTGTGGAGATGTAGAAGAAAACTCTGGGCCTGACAATGATATATTAATGGTCATTTCTGCACTTTCCACAAATCTTGGCCATCGCCACAATGAAGTGATGAATGCTCTTGGGGATCTAAAAGAAAAGCAAGAGGCTCTAGCGCAGAAGGTGTCTGACCTAACAATGAGATTGTCTGTGGTTGAAGCTTTCGTTGAGTCTTTTGAAGCTTCCACAGGCGTAAACGACATCCCACAACTAGTTGCGGAAGCTGTCAGGAGTGAAGGCCAGGCGCTCAATTCTCGCCTGGACGACCTTGAGGACAGGTCCAGACGCGAAAACGTGATATTATTTGGCATTCCTGACCGCCATTCTGAAACCTGGGCGCAGTCCGAGGGCCTTGTTCGCGACATTGTGTCTCGCAACATCAAATTACAAATTTCTGACCCCGATGTTTCTCGGGCGCATCGATTGGGATCCTACACAGCTGGGAAGGCTCGACCCATCATTGTCAAATTTTCTTTGCCTAAAACAAAAGATGCCATTCTCTCGCAGACAAGCAAGCTCAGGGGGTCTGGAATAAGTGTTAGTGAAGACTTTTGTAGAGCCACACGCAACTCCAGAAAAAAATTGCTCGAGTTTGGGAAAGTAAGCGGACAGTCGTTTTCGTTGAAATTTAATAAGATTGTTATGAACAAGAAAACGTTTGTTTATTGCACAGCGAACGACAGTGTTTGTGAAGTAAATTTTTCAAGACCAGGCCATGCGCAAAGCGATGTCATCGCCCTATCTGCACGCAACAGTCCTTCTGGCTCATCATAGCTAGGTGTTAATCGATCGAGCACTAAAAACGCCTCATTTTTCTTTGCCAATGTGCGAAGTGTTCAAAATAAACGCGTCCAGCTGTCCTCTGCCATCGATTCCTGTTCTGCCGATATCATTACTTTGACAGAAACGTGGCTTTCTGCGAAAGCAAAAATCAGGTGAGATACTTGATTGTGCGAAGTGCTATCGATTCCATCGATGCAATTGCGATGCTCGCTGCGGTAGTGGTGTCTTGATCGCGGTTGTCGGTACTATCGTTTCTCATGACATTCCAGTCGTATGTCCACTTGAACTTGTGTGCGTGCGCATTGTATTTGCTTGTCGTGAAATCATTCTTTGTGTTTGCTACAGACCGCCAACCGCGCCGTCGTCTTTTTGCAATGAACTTCATGACGTCATTAATCAGCTTCTTGTAAGGTACCCAAAATCACCCCTCTTCCTCTTGGGTGATTTCAATTTTCCAGTCATTATGTGGAAAAATGCCTCGGCTTGTCTTAGCCAGAATTCAGCAGAATGCAGAGAATTTTTAGATCTATGTCATGATTTCAACTTCACCCCGCTTGTCCTCAATCCCGCACGCACGACTCGCACTTCTGAGAACATTTTAGACCTAATACTTACCGCAGCACCCGATTTAGCTTCCTCTCTAACATATTTACCGGGAATCAGTGACCATTCTATAATCCACTTCACTTTGCGAGCACAGGTTTTCACTAAGAAACAAATTAAGGTTATCCAGGATTACCGCAAAGTAGACATCGATGCTATAAACCGGGAATTACAGGTCTTTGTGGACTATTACTTCTCTGGTTTTGAGCAGTGATCAGTTGAAGACAACTGGTTGCTCTACAAAACCAAGCTGTTGTCCCTGGTTGACCAGTTTGTGCCAAAAAGAAAAGTTCCATCGAATTCCCGTTCACCATGGTTCAATAATTCCTTGAAACGATTGCGCAACAAAAAGAAGCGGGTATTCAGGCGCGCGAAACTGTCGCGCAAAACTGATCGTTGGGCGCCTTACATCAACGTAAATCGAGACTTCTGTACTGCAGTATTAAATACCAAAAATACATTTTTCGAAACAACACTTCCGTCGTTATTGTCTTCTAATCTTCGCATGGTTTAGAGCATAATTAATGGCACGAAAATTACCCTTCTTCAGTTAGTTCAGTCCGGCACGCCGGTAGCTTCAGATAAGTGCTGCGCAGTGCCAAACTCTAAATTTGCTACGCATTTTCAGAAAGCTGTCCCCACTTTATTTCCACTATTCCCAAGCTTTTCTTTCCTACCAATGGACCCTATTGCGATCAATGCTGTTGGTGTTGAGAGATTGATTGATTGATAACGTAAAGGTTTCGTCATCTGCAGGTCCTGATTTCATTTCGTCGAAAATGCTGAAGTGTACCAAAATATATTCATCACTGATTCTATCGAAAGTTTTTCAACAGTCATTACAAATGCAGGCGCTGCCGTCGGACTGAAAGGTAGGGAAGGTGGTTGCTGTGCATAAGTCAGGTGATGTACATTCTCCTGATAATTACTGTCCCATTTTGTTAACGTGCATTCCTGTCAAAATATTAGGGCACATAATATACTCACACCTTATAGATATCCTTGAGTCCAATAGTTTTTTCAGTAATTCCCAACACGGGTTCCGAAAAACATTTTCGCGCGAAACGCAACTGCTATCTTTTACTAACGACCTGTTCATTAATGCAGACCTGGGATTAGAAACAGATTGTATATTCATTGATTTCGCGAAGGCCTTTGATTCGATTTCGCATGCCCTGCTCATCTTCACACTTAGTCAGCTTAATATAGATCCCAATATCTTAACATGGATAAAACAATTCCTGTATAACCGTGCCCAGTGCGTGACAACTAATAACGTCTCTTGTGTCCCTACTGCAGTAACATCTGGCGTCCCGAAAGGGTCCGTTCTCGGTCCTTTGCTCTTTTCAATTTACATCAACGACCTTTCTTCCTGCGTATCAACTATCCAGCTATTCGCAGATGATTGTGTAATCTACCAAAAGATCACTAACAATACAGAATCGCTTGAACTTCAATGTGACCTGGACAGTGTCTTCGTTTGGTGCACTAATTGGCTCATGACACTCAACCCTACTAAATGTAAAAGCATGCGTATATCTAGGCGTTGTTCTACTCAAAGTATGCCTACCTACTTCCTTAACAATGTTTCTTTATCCCCCACTGACTGTTATAAATATCTCGGCGTTCATATCACGTCTAATCTGTCTTGGGATATTCATATTGAATATGCGACTAGCAATGCGAGCCGCATGCTTGGTTACTTGCGTCGTAATTTTTCCACTGTCCCATCTCACGTTAAGTTAATGCCTTTACAAAATTCTCGTCCGCTCAAAATTAGAGCACGCATGCGCCATACGGCACCCTAGTCAAGCATCCCTCATAATTACCCTTGAAGCAGTTCAAGAACTGCGCCGTGCGTTTCATCCTGTCAAACTACTCCCGTCATTCTAGCGTCACGTCCATGAAAAGAACATTAAATTTACCGGACCTTTCCCTCTGGTCTCAAATGCCTGAATCTTTTTCATAAAATATATCATTACAATCAAATGTTGAAAATCGCTCTATTTTCACCGCCTTGCTACGTTTCAGCTAGAACCGATCACCTTTTCAAAGTAAGCTTGCCATTGTGTCGCACTAACTTATATTATGATTCTTTCGTCCTAAGAACAAGCACTGAATGGAACCACCTTCCCTCCTCCATTGCTGCCATTGCAGATGCAGAACGTTTCAAGATTGCCTTGGAAAATGCCCTGTGACTCATTATCTGTTATTTCACTGCATACGTTTGTAATCATACCACTCCTTTCTGTAGTGCCTTCGGGCCTTGAAAGTATTTATAATAAACAAACAAATAAATAAACATTAAACAAGCAATCAAATCACATATGTATCGCATGGGGTCGCTCGGCATTTATTGGGTTCGCTGCGTGGTCGTTGGTTATGATTCAGTTTGCATGGGAAAAAGCTTCGTGTTCATCCATCGTTCTTTACGAAAGGAGCTTTGATGTTTTTGTTAAATCAACGTGGTTCAGGATTTGGGTCGGTCCCCACATCAATCTAATGCTATTTGCATTGTCAACGGCTGTCATCGTGCGATGAGTACACCCGTATTTTTGTGTGTGTGTTCTCTGGTCCATTGATCTCGTGTTATATTATAAACTTGTAGTAGCATGCCGAACCTCTTGTTTGACTAGCTCCTAACCTATCAATGAAATGTATCTCACCAGTGCGCACGTATTTTCATTGATGTTTCAAATCACGGTATTTCTCGTAAAACCGAATAGGCAAATAATCTCCAGGTAGGTGAGCTATACGGGGCGAATAAAGGTGTGAAACTGAACAGTAATCAAGTAGAAGACCACGAAAGATGGATTATGGACAACGCATTTTATAAGTCACTGTTGCAGTATCTTTATGAAACGGGCCTACATGCTTACGTTTAACTCCCTTATGACGTTATGCCGTGTTGGAACCCAAGCTAATAAAGAAAAAGAATAAAGTACGATTTCAGTGCGTGCTCAAGACGCTATTAATTTGTCTAGGCTAGCGGTTTACTATAACGCAAAACAAACCTACTGAGCAGTTTACGTTACAGAAGGCAAATGGACAATGTCATATTAATAGTAATGTTAGTATCATATATATATATATACGCAGAAAACAAAGGTATGTGAATTCTGTAGATGAAGGGCATAATAGTAGAGAAAATGTTTCGAAGCCCGGCGATTTTCAATACACCTTGCAAAGAAGTGCTCCCGCGCCGAAGTTCCAGAGCCGAACTTAGTACCAGCAGCTAAAAAAATAGAGAATGATAGGCAAAAAAGTCGCAGTATCGCTCAAACGACGAGGAATCGATTGCGAAAGCAAATTAGCAGTGATAAGTAATATTTCAGGAAAGTATTTTTATTGGCCATATCAATTTGTAAACGTTCACTTCCTAACTAATTTAAGAACCATGCTGTCAGCGCACACCGCAAACATTAACATGCACATCACTCGTTGACCACGGACTTTTGATGTCAAAACGCTGGCCTGAGGAAGCGAAGGAGTGAGTGAGGAAAGGCGGCCGTGAGTGAGCGAAGTGACCTTCGTGCAGTCTAGCGCTTCAACACAAACTGAGCGCCGAGAATACACAGCACTGACAAAGCTACGAGCCGCAGCAGCACCTAGACTGTGCCCCCAACGCAGATCGCTCTAAAGATACGGCCGCGCGACCGCGCGCAGCCGCCGCCATACGCCGTTGCATCCAGAGTAAAACACCGCCTCCGCCCTGATGCCTCGCAACGTTGGGTGCCTGGCGGGCGCGCCGGAAAACCGCACACTTCCTGCCTGCTTTCCTCCCTTTCGCGCGGGCAAGATTAAGCCGCTGATCGCCGGCTCACCATCGCACATTTTCACTCGCACATACAGCATAAGACGCGCGGCGACGATTTTATCGCCCGTTGACTTTGTTCGGAACGTCACGGCGACGGCGACGTCCGACCGCAGAAATGCTCCTGGGGTGTTCATATAATTGCTATCGCAATAATATCTCAAATTGCGATACGTCACACAATGCACCTTCAGGCAACGCTGTAGCACAGTTATATATACCTTTCACAAGCGTCTGTTTATACAGAAAGACCATCTCGCGTCGCCACGCTAGGTGCACGGTACTGTCCAATAAGATTCAGCGTCACGCATTCCGTCGTAGACGACGCAGTTGTCGCCCCCCTGAACGGGGCGGCGGGCGAATGGGAGATTGAGGCACCCGAGGCTAGCTGGCACCGCCCCGTGTGCGACATCGCTTCTCACGCACCACGTGGCTATGACGCATACACTGTCAGCGCAGTCATTCGCTGTGGATATCGGTCTGATTAGGCGGCGGCATGACCTCATTCATCAAATTGGTCACTGCGTGCGATGTCCGTTCAGACGCCACGGGCTGTTGGAATCTGTTGGAAGTCGGCCGGCGGCGGATTGTGATGCGAACAGCCGTAGAATAGAATTTATCGCACGCGAAATCGCGCCGTATGTCTCGTGCTACATGACGAATAGTCTACCTTGTACAGGTGTATAACCATCTGTACTGTCACTAGTGGCTGTGTTCTGTACGAAAAAATCGTAGCGACATATCCCCACTGCATACGCCTGCTGAAATGCTGAAATCAATTGACTTAAGTAGACTTGACCTACGCCTTCCAGCGCATTCGTTTAATAATAAAGCAAATAAATTGCGAGAAACTATCAGAAAATTTATTATATTGACGATTATCTCCAGTGTTTGTACAAATGGCTGTTATACGTAATTAGTGAAAGCGACTTTAGGCCCTATTTTGTGCCAGTAACGGGATAACCCCTGTCGTTGCCACAGTGAAATGCGATAGTCACGAGTAGGCTCCGAAGCATTTAGCATTCATACGTGTTTCTCAAGAGCTAGACGGATACTTTATTTTATATTACGCTAATTAAGCCACGAGACTCACCGGAACGCTACGTTCGTGATGTTTACTTCGCTGATGGGACGGAGTGGTGGCGTCGCAGCGGTCGAATCGTAGAATACTTTTCCAATGATGACAATCGGAGCCATGACCATGACCACAGCTTGAGCGCAGTCAGCCCAAACAACTCCACGAAGACCTCCCTTGTGCGAAATAGTAACAAATAAAAAGAGAACAACGCTGTTGCGTAAATAAAAACAAAGTCCTCCCTTTCCGACTCTTTCGTTTCTGGCTTAACTAAAAGATACCATGGTTCGACTATTTTTTCACTCAGGAATCATTCATCACCATCCATGTTTTTTTATGTCTGCTTCAGGACAAAAGTGCTTCCCAGCGATCCACAATTACCCCTCTCTTGCACTAGATGATTCCAAACTAGGCCCGCAACTTTCCTGATTTCTTCGTGCCACCTAATTATATCTGCTGTCCTCAACTGCACTTCCCTTCCCTTGGCATCCTATGAGTAACTCTGTACACCACTGATTATCTGCCATAAACAGCACATAACCTGCCCAACTCCACTTTTTCTCTAAATATTCACTGGAATATCGGCTACCACCGTTTACTCGCTGGTCCACCCCGATCTCTATTTCTTAATGTTACACCAAACAAGTTTCGTTCATTGCTCGTTGCGCGGTCCTTAGCGTGTCCTCGAGCTTCCATGTTAACCTCCAAGCTTCTGCTCCACATGGTAGCACCGCTGAAATTCGGTGATTGCACACTTTACTTTTTAATGACACTGGTAAGCCCCCGGTCATTATATGGCTATGCGCGCCGTATACGCTCCCATGCATTTTTATAATTCTGTAAAGTTACTTCCAGTGATCTGGATTCACTGTATGTAATTTACCTCGATAAACATACCCCCGCACAACATCTAGAGGCTGATGGCCAATCACAAAGTCTGGTGCTCTTGTCAGCCTCGTCATCATCATCATCATCAGCCTATATTTATGTCTATTGTATGTGTCTTCTTGGTATTATTTTTCAACTCTACTTTTACACGTTCTCCGTTCTTGTACTAATGATTTGTTGCAATTGGTATTCACCTATTGTCAACAGGACCATGTTATCTGTAAAGCGAAACGCTGTTGAAACTCTTAATCCTTCTCAGTCTATTGGATTGATGAAAAACTTTATTAGGGTCCTTTAGGGCGCGCGCTAGCGCGCAGCGGACCGCTCCCACGTCAGGATAGAGAGGCCAAGCCTTTCCGCCACGTCGCGGGCCCGTTCGACAGCCGATAACTGTTCTTCGAGGTTGGGGCTGCGCAGAACTACATCCCAACGTGAAGAAGTGTTGGTTTCATCACCGTGTAACGCGGGACACCGCCAGAGCATGTGAGGTAAGTTCGCTAAGTCATTGCATAGTGCAGATGCATTGTCTGAATTTCGGGGTACATTTTGTGAAGAAGTAGGGGGTTTGGGTATGGCCCCGTCTGTAGAAGCCTTAGTGTTAAAGCCTGCGGTCTACTGAGTTTACAATGTGGCAGGGGGTAGATCCTACGAGCGAAGTAAAAGTGCTTAGTAATTTCGTTGTACGAGGGAGGAGAGTCCCGATTGTCGGTACCCCCCACGTCACGCTGCCCGGTACTCGTAGCTATACGCGGTTGATAATCCCTCGCGCAGCATTTTGTGCCGACTCATTGAGCTTGGGCGGGGCACCCTCAATCTGTCCCATGTGGGCTGGAAACCAGATCATTGTGTGTGGCTTGATCTGCTTGCTTCCTATAGTATCCCTAGCGCCAGCTCGGATATGGAGATGGACGTTTCGTGGGAACGGGGCGACAGTGATGCGGTCCTGCTGCTCTCGAGGGATGCTGCGGAACTTTGTTTTGACTATTGGGGGGGGCGGGGGGGGGGGACGCCCAGCTCCTTTAGGATGTGTCTTGCAGCTTGTGTGGTAGATAGCCTGACGAAATGGGCCCGCTCCTGCGCTTCCGCCAATTCCTCTAGCGTGTTTTGCATGCCGAGTTGAAGTAAGCGTGCCCTGTGATGGTATATGGGCAGGCCGAGAGCTCTCTTGATTGCCTTCCTGATTAATGCGTTGAGTTTATCCCACTCCGATCTTTGCCAGTTGTGCATGGCCGCGACGTAAGTGAAATGGCACATTACGAACGCATGTACCAATCTCACGAGGTTGTCTTCTCCGAGTCCTTGCTACCGGTTGACCACTCTTCTTATTAGTCTGATGGCATTGACCATCTTCTTAGTGAGTCGCTGCACTGTCAGCTTGTTAGAGCCACTCGACTCGATCACCATGCTGAGAATCCGGATGGCATACACCCTTGGAATATAGCCTCCGTCGTTTCTCCGTAGTTTGATGTCGCATTCGGCGAGTGGCTTCCATCCCTTTGGTTTGGGGCCTCTGCGCTTGGGTCGATATAGTAGCAGTTCCGACTTGTGAGGTGAGCACCGAAGGCCCGTGGACTCGAGCTATCTCTCGGTAGCACCAATCGCCTCTTGCAGGGCCGTCTCTACCTGTCCGTCCCTACCTGCCGTACACCAGATGGTAACGTCGTCTGCGTATATGCTATGACTGATACCGTCGATAGCAGAGAGTCTCCTTGATAGACCAATCATGGCGAGGTTAAAGAGGGTTGCGGATATGACTGCCCCTTGTGGCGTCCTTTTAGACCCCAGCTTGATCATGTCTGAAGTCAGGTCCCCCATCTTAAGAGTGGCTTCTCTGTCTGACAGGAAAGATCTCGTGCAGGAATGAAAGTGCTTTCCCAGGTTAAGGCTCGAGATTGTGTCTAAAACGAACGAGTGAAGAATGTTGTCAAAGGCCTTTTCCAGATCTAGACCTAGTATGGCTCTCGTGTCCCGCGTATTACAGTCAATAATGTGATGCTTGATGAGCTTCATCGCGTCCTGCGTTGAAAGTCCAGCCCTGAAGCCGATCATGTTGTATGGGTAAATGTCGTGGTCTTCCAGGTAGCGAGAAAGCCTGTTTAGGATTGCGCGCTCAGCAAGCTTCCACGCGCACGATGTGACCGAAATTGGGCGGAGGTTATTGATGCTGGGCGGCTTGCCTGGCTTGGGGATCAGAATGGTGTTGGGCGATTTCCACATTTCTGGGACTTTACCACTTCTCCATGCTTGGTTAATGATGTCCTTTAGGTATTCGATGGACTTTTCGTCCAGGTTTCGTAGAGCTTTGTTCGTGATATTTTCCGGACCCGGAGCCGATCTGCCGTTGAGGGCGTGGATTGCCTGCCTGATCTCCTCAATCCCGAATTCTGCGTCAAGCCCAGGGTTCCTGGAAGCTTCGTCTTAAGGGCAAGATGGTGTAGGGCCCGATGCGACAGATAGCTACTTCTCCACGGGTCTGGATAAAATTTCCTCGCTCGAATATCCTCGCTTGGCTGCGCGTAGGGGGCGCGCCAGTGTGTTGTGTTGTTTGGTTTTAGTGTTCGTCTCGTCGAGGAGATGCTTTAGGAGGTTCCAGGTTCCCCCGTTGCGCATCTGCCCATCGATCGAGTTGCACACCTTATCCCATTATTGTTTTAGAGAGGGCTCTGCAGTGTTCCTCTATAGTTCTGTTGATTTCTGCGATCTTTTTTCTGAGCCTGCGGTTGAGCCTTTGTCCCTTCCACCTGGCCAGGAGAGACTGCTTGGCCTCCAACAGGTGAGCCAGACGACTGTCCATCTTTTCCACCGGGAGGTCGGTACAAACCTCTTTGGTGGTAGCTTTGATGTCGTCTCTAACCTGTGCCACCCATTGTTCGAGGCTAGCCTTGTCCTCACTCTCCCGTTCGCTCTTCCCTATTCTTGCGAAACTTTACCAGCCTGTGTACTGGAACATGCGCTGTGTCTTCTGCTCGACCTGGAGGTGCATAGCCAAGATATAATGGTCGCTACCAAAGTCTACCCCGAGGTTCTTACGCTTGACCGCTGCGACGCTCCTGACAAAGGTGAGATCCGGTGTCCTGTCACGGCTCGACGATGTCCCGCTTCTGGTGGGGAATGTCGGGTCCGTGACTAGCATCAAATTTAGGTTTAGGGCCTCACGCCAGAGGTCCTCCCCCTTGTTAGTGTTGTATGGTTAGCCCCAGGTGTGGTAGGGGCCGTTGAAATCCCCAGCTGCGATCAAAGGGGAGTCGCGCGCCAGTAGCGTGACCTTGGTGATTAGGGCTTTGAAGCGTTGCCTTGGGTTTTGGGGACTACTGTAGGCATTTAGGATGAATATACTTGCGCGGTTCGCTTGGCTGAGGATGATTTCCATCATTATATAATGCACTTTACTAGCAGTCATCCTAAGGTCGTGAGTGATGTGGGTCAGCTTGTTGCTAATCACTACGGCGACCACCCGTCCTTCGTGCTTCGCTACGGGCCTGTAGCCGGACAGCGTGACATTAGATGTTAGTGTTTCTTGTATAAGGATAAGATGTGGCTTCTCTGTGTGTGAATGAATATATTGTTGCAGGGGAGCCCTCTTGGAAAGGAAACCCCTGCAATTCCATTGCCACATCCTGAATGAGCTAGTTTTAGGGGCCATTGTGTTGCTGTTGAGCATCAGTCTAATAGATTAAAGAATTCTTCCAAGTTTGCAGTGAATAGCAGCAAATAGATTGAGTCTCCTTCCCTGACTCCTTTCTTGGTAGGCAATTTTCTTCTTTTTTTGTGGAGAACCAAGTGTGCTGTGGATAGTGCAAATATTAGCTAACATATTCACGTGTGCGTCCTATGTTTCTTGGTCACAAAGTGGCTCCATCATTGCTGGTATCTCGACTGAATCAAGTGCCTTTTGATAAGCTATGAAACCACCAGAGCGGTTGGCTGTATCGGCAGATTTATGAATTAACATATTGATCATCAAGCATTTATTATTTATTCAAGGTTTCCTACACATTTTGTTCACAATGGATCGTAATGAAGCAGGTTATCTTGTGCGTTTATCAAAGGATCCAAAATCATTACTTATTTTACGTTTCCTAAAATTTTCCCACGCGTCGTACTCTTATGTACCTCAAATTTTTTATTGCTTAGACGTCAGAGAGCGTAGTATCGGCACTTACGAAGCTACGCATTTCAACCATTCCTTTATTGGGCATAAACTACATCGCAATATACGTTTTTGTTAGATTTACAATCAATGTTACTTTCAATATTATGCAATGTTTCAAAATTTGGTAATAGAGTTTCCGAATATTTTTGACATTTTACTGACATTGTATATTTTATAGGGCTAAAAAATTGGGCCACGCTTTCTTTTTACAGCTCGAAAATAGCAGTCTATCATATAAGTAGTGTACCTTACCAGAGCAGTATAAATTGTTCCTGCCAAGCCGATCGCAATGTTCGAGTAGACAAGTGGCACAGGAAACACTGAAACGTGAAGAAGATAGATATAATTCATGACCAATAACAAGGTGCTTGAATTCTGAAACAACCTATTCGGACCTATAACAAATTTACACTTTGAAAAAAGTTTTGCATGAGACATTGTAAGCATCCTGAGATCATAAATTTCCAATAATTGATATGGTTAGTGCCCACAACATGAATGCTTTTGTCGCTTTGTGCAGTCATCAAAACTGGCCCGACGAAGACGTCTATTCAAAACTTTTGCTCCAACGCAAGCACCAGTTCGACGGTAGTTTATCACTTCCTCTCCATCCTTCTGTGAAGCTCTGTTTGGATTCGACTGCCGACTAGCATTCTAGCAATAACATGAGATATAAAATTAAGTATGTTTCTCGTACCTAATGTACGCTCTTTTTTATGTTCAGCTGTAAAAGAGTATCTCAACCCTCAAAGCGAGCATTTGCTTAAATTACTAACATTTGTACTACGGCTGTCCATCAGCTTACAAACCCTATGTTTGTAAATACATGCAATACTATGTACAAATCTGATTATGGCCATACTCTTGCTCTGCTCATTAAACCCATGACGCAAGAGTTGTCACATGGCAAATCAGTCCTAGCGCTGAAGAAGTCAA
The DNA here is from genome assembly GCF_013339745.2 of Dermacentor silvarum. Classification (NCBI taxonomy): domain Eukaryota; kingdom Metazoa; phylum Arthropoda; class Arachnida; order Ixodida; family Ixodidae; genus Dermacentor; species Dermacentor silvarum. Next base: position 73,484,016 of record NC_051162.1, on the reverse strand, counting down.
ATTTTCGAACGGAAATATTTCCTACAGGCACAATGCAACTGGTGAAGTTTTGTCATCTCTGTCACTCGAGACCTCTTCAGAATTCAATGGAGCCTGCTACTGATCCTTCTAGTGTCATTCACTTTTTTGCAGTTTGAATACATTTGTGGCGCACAGTCACGAATGAACAGTATTTTGAATTTGAGCACAGTTTTAATCAGACTTTGAAGCTTTCATGCATAAAATTTACTAGTGTGCACAACAGTGCTATGAAGCGGCGCCTCGTATTAAACGCGGCGTGAAGGCGGCGTGCTTCAGTCTGTCTCGTTCTACTAAACGCGCGGTGTCGCGTGATGGAAAGTGCGTCTTCGGAGAAGGAGACCAAGTAAAGAGAAAACAAGTAATAGGAAGTAACGACGCAATCGAGTGAGAATGTCAAAGTAATTTTATAAATGTCTCGTGAGCGCGCAGTCTTTCGCCTTCATCTTCCATAGCGTATGCTCAAGTGACTGTCACCTTTTAACTTAAGAAGAGTAAAGACAGCAAACTAATTTTGCAATACGTGCACTATGGATTGTGAACACCAAGATGTAATCGAAAAATTTTGGTGCGAGGCTATTGAGTATTACACCAAGCGGTTCACATTACACCTCCTTTCCTGAAACAAAGTACGATATGTGTTAACGCAGCACACAGAAATATCAGAAAAATAAAAAAAGGCGGTCGTTTTAATTGCCTGCGGAAGCACTGCGACGTCTTTTGGAAGGACTACTCCACTAGAGACGGGCAATACCTTTATTTGTTTTGGTACTCTTTGGGCGACCACGCGTGTTTTAATAGGGTGTTTGTAGGAAAGTGTGTATAAAATGGGCAAGTAACATCCGTTTTAAAAATATAAGACACGAAATCGGGAACTATCTTCTGAGGAACTTGCTGCAGGTATCTAAAACATGGTTCAAGTCTTCAAAACAATGGTCCCACTTCAAAAGAATTTGCCATCCCTTTCTTTTTCATGCCGCAAATTTTTTGCTTCATGTTCGTCAACCTTACTGCATGGAAAACATTTTTAATGCAGAGATATAGAGAACAGATTACAGTGCATGTCTAAAGTTCAGTATACCACGCTTTAAACTACATTCTCAGTACGTTTCTGCTAGAACTACACTGTTTAATGTTAACCGGACACAGGGAATATCGTAGGATATCATTCAGCGAACAAAACGAATAAGTGAGGCTGTCTGCCTATTGCTCCTTGAGTACATAGCCACTATGTTGGTAGTAAATATACGCACTTGTAGACAATGCAATGGCAGAGCTGAACATTCCCACTGCACCAACGCTTTCCTGTAATGAACAAAGTGTCAGATCATATATTATAAATTATTTACCGTAAGCAAGCAAGCCGTAAATGATATACAAACTCAGTCGTTAGTGGTCAACCATTTTGTAGATGTTCGGCCGAGTTACTGGTTTCATCAGCAATGCAATCAAACAGCGCTTCCATTAGGCGATTTCGTTCTTTGATTGCCGTTTATTAGTGCCATATACTATTTTGAGGAACAACAGTGACAGCATCATTGGTTGAGCAGCAGGTGTTACCATTGAAATCACGTTTACAGCTGTCATGTCTTTCTGTACACGTTTTTCCCCAGATCTCTGGCTAGCGTTCGCATTCCATGGTTGCTTACATTATTCGTTTACTAGAGCTACTTAGATATTTCTAGACTTAAATTCTCAAAATTACGATCTTTTATAAAGGTTTACTACGGAAATACATCTCCATGGACAATTTACGCCCCTATTACTATCAAACGGAGAGGCCTAAATATTGCAAAGGGCTGTTCGCAACGAATCAGGGCATTAAAGCATTCAAATTGACTTGGAAATAAAGCGTTGGTCTCACGATTATTTCTTACTGCCAAAGCTTGGTTGCGCTTAGAACACGTAGAGAAATCAGGGTTCGCACTTTTGACGTTTGTTACATACGAAATTGAAAAATAAAAAAAAATATTGAAAACGCTGAACCCTCAAGCGGTAGTGTAGTCACGATGGCAGGTTTCAGAGAAAGTCCCAGATAGCTTTGAAAACATTCATATTTATATTGTTTCTCAATGACGCGAGGCTAAGATTATAATATTAACTTTTTTTAAAACCGCGCAATCACCTCATGCGGCGTTTTATTTCGAAAGTAATTTCACAGGTACTCGAGGCACGATGGCGCCGTTGCAAAATCTTGTGCTTTCGTGGGTACGTCGGTACATACGCAGGCGGCATGCCATCTGTTGGAGGTCGCGTGATCGGCAACGGGTGTGAGGGTAATCATCGAGTGCAACCAGGAGGCACTGATGCTGATCTATCAGTAAATTGATTATCAGTAGTATCGATAGTTTTCTCAAAGAGTTGTAGTGTAACAAAGACTACCGACATTATTGCTATGGAAAGCAATATCGGTAGAATTAAGATAGCTTCTTACGAAACTATCAATGTTTTAACCAAATTAATATATGGTAGTCCTTTTGTTATTTAGAGATAGATCGCCATGACAGCGTGGCCGATAGTATATTTGGCATTTCTGGGTACTGATAACACCAGACATTTTCGATAACTGACCATCGGGAGCACTCAGCTCAGGCAACTAAGGACAGGGAAACGTCACCAAGTTCGTGTAGCAGTGCTTACGTGCGGTACACCGTGATATCTTTAGTACGATCATTATTGCTATTGATACAGTGCATTCGATAATGCTCGAGATCAACAGTTTGCGGTCGATAACACTATGTAACACGCTATCGATGGTACAATACATATTATTTGCATTATCGCTAGTTTAATAATGAATAAACTAATGTATGTTATCGATTGTACTATCGCTAGCTTTGCATCACTCCAGCGAGGGCGAGATAATAGGTTGAGCAAAATACTGTTGCCCCGGTGGGCACTGTCTTGGGCGCCCATTCGTGTAGGTCACGCAATATACAGAGTTTCGGAGTATCAGCAAAATAAAATGGCAATGGGAGATGCAGGAGCGAACGTTCGCTTTTCGAGACGCTTGCGCTCTCCCCGCTGTCGGCTTTTTCTAGTCAGAGTTGTTACGGCGACTGCTCGCAGCCATAATGTGGGGTCTGGGCCCGTACAACCTGAAAATATAGCAATATGTTATTGCGATAGCAATTATATGGACAATCCAAGTGCATTTCTGCCGTCGTCATCGCCATGAGGTTTCATATAAAGTCCAACGGCGATAAAATCGTCGCCGCGCGCCCTACGCGGTGTGTGCGAGTGAAATCCCTCGATGACAGCCGACGATCGCGGCTCAATCTGTATCGCGGCCCAATCTTCCGTAGCGCGAAAGGCCGTGGGGGGATGGGCCGTTTCTCGCGCGCGCGAGGCACGGGAGCGAGGTGACGGAGAAGGAGGGACGAGGGTTCGTTCTGCTCCGTCGGCTGCTGCTCACAGCGCGGCCGCGCCGTATCTTGAAAGCGGGCCTCATCTTTAAAGCGATATGCGGAGGGGGCAAAGTGCATGCGCTGAGTGCCGGTATCTTCGTTACCGCTCTGCTTTCGACGTTTAGTTCGCGTTGAAACGAGACGGGAGACAGCGCGAAGGTCAATTTGCCCGTTTCTGCTGGTGCACTTTCTCCGGCGTTATCCCAGCGAGTTTCCGCGGTCATCGAGCGAGATGTTTCCTGTGGGCGCGTGACGCCATGCTTCTCTATTTGGTTAGTAAGCGAATGTTTACAACTATATACACCCAATTAAACTTATATCCTTGCTTTGTATAGCTCTCTACTAATTTCCTATCGTAATTGACGCTTCGCCTTTCGGGCGAAACTCCGAATTTTTGCAGCGAAAGCTGTATATGACTAGGCGATACAAAAACATTTCGTCCCATGTTTCGCTAAACGTCTCAATTGTCTGCGCCATCAGTTACGTCGTTCTCCACGTCACACCAAAGCGCGCGCGCCATTGGCAGCGCCGTTATTGACGTCGTTAGCGAACGCGTTCCCGCCATTGCCACGTTGACGCTGCTCTGCACGCCGTTGTCGCATGCGTTCGATATCTCGAGTTAGCTCGGCGTCGTGGTTAGCAGCATCCGCCCGCCATTGGCGCTGGCATTCCACTTCGCGATTTCAACGCGGACGTTTCCTCGCAGCCGAAGCCAAAGTGCCGCTGGACAAACTCCCGCCGAAAGCGGGCGTTGGCCCTGCGAACGCGTTCCCGCCATTGCCAAGTTGACGCTGTTCTGCCGGCAACGCCGCCTCCTCGGCTCACCGTTGTCGCATGAATTCGATATCTCGAGTTAGCTCGGCGTCGTTGATTGCACCATCCTTCCGCCATGGGCGCTTGCATTCCACTAGAAACACAAGCATGTAACCAATAATTGAGAAACGCTTCAATACAGCGTCGGGATTAACTCACTGCTAAACACCGGGGCCGCACTTTTCAGCTTCACTGGTTAACCATCAGTACGGAGTGCTTAGGCAACGTTTTTAGTGTTTGTGCTGATGCTGTGGTCTCTAGACTTTTTTTTATTCCACATCCGCTATTAGCCCTCCGTGATACGTCCGAATAGCTGGGGCCTAGTGAATGGGCGGCACCCAAGCAAATTTGACACACTGTTATGGGGAGGCAGACACAACAGGAAAACGTATTTACAATATATTCACAAGGCGATGGAGCACTAAACCATATGAGCGAGAGCGCGCCAGATCAAAAACGTCTTCTTCATCGACGCTCCTCTTGAGCAATAGTACCGTGGCATGACCCCCGGCCACTGAAGCACCGTCACGGTACTTGCTGTGGTGTGGCGAGCGGTAAGGTTTAAGGCGGGATACGTGGAAAACTTCTGGAGGTGGCGAGACGGAGGGAGAGGAAGACACGAGAGGGCCAATCTCGTAAGTGAGGTTGGTTATACGCCTGAAGACACGGTAGGGTCTGGAGTACCGGGAAAGCAATTTTTCGGCGAGTCCAACACGCCGAGTCGGAGTCCATGGAAGCACAAGGCACCTGGAGTGTAGATAACATCGCGATGACGGGAGTCATAGCGGTGCTTCTGCTGTCCTTGCGATGTAATAAGGCGATGGCGAGCTATTTGGCGTGCCCCATCAGCTTAGGAAATGGCATCGCCGGCGTACTCAGTGGGGAAATGAACTGCATCGGGGATGATAGTGTCAAAGAGTAACTTTGGGTTGCGGCCAAACATAAAATGGTGAAAAACCAGCGGTATCATAACGGGAAGAATTGTAGGCAAATATAACGAAGGGCAACGCAACGTCTCAGTCTTGATGGTCATAAGAGCCATACATAGAAAGCATGTCAGTTAGCGTCCGGTTGAAGTGTTCTGTCAAGCCGTTGGTTTGCGGGTCGTAAGCGGTCGTAAATTTGTGTTTTGTCGCGCAGGAGCGAAGCAACTCATCGATAACTCTGGAGAGAATGTAGCGGCCACGGTCGGTGAGGAGTTGACAAGGGCTCTGTGATGTAAGATGATATCGTGGAGCAGGAAATCAGCGACGTCCGTAGCAGAACTGGTAGGGAGGGCGCGTGTAATTGCGTATCGGGTGGTGGGGTCCGTAGCAACGGCAATCCATCTGTTTCCAGAAGTAGAAGCAGGGAAGGAACCGAGGAGGTCAAGGATCACTCGGAAAAAAGGGTCAGACGGGACGTCAAGGGGCTGACGGAGGCCAGCAGGTGACAGTGGTGGTTTCTTTCGACGTTGGCACAGTTCGGTATCAGCAACATAACGACGAACGGAGCGGGAAAGACCAGATCAGGAGAAGCGACGCCGAACGCGGTCGTACGTCCGGGAAACACCAAGGTGGCCAGCGGTCGGGGCGTCATGGAGCTGGCCGAGAATGCTCAAGCGCAGATGCGTAGGAATGACGAGCAACAGCTCGCGTCCCTCCGGAAGGACGTTGTAGCGATATAATGTGCCATCTTTAAGCACGAAGAGGCGATGAGACATATTGGGTGCTGCGGAATCCAGCTTCTGAATAAGCTCACGTAAGATGGGATCAGCGCAGCTGTTCATCCCGAATGTGGCTTAAAGCGGACAGCGAAAATATACAGGCAGGCGTGTCATCGGATGCTTCAGGGGGATCCACGGGTTGCGGTACAAAGAGTCAGCGTCCTTGTGCAATCGGCCAGACTTATAATAAACCGAGTAGGTGTACTCTTGGAGCCGCAGTGCCCAGCGACCAAGACGCCCTTTGGGATCTTTAAGGGACGAAAGCCAGCAAAGTGCGTGGTGATCGGTAGTGACGGTGAAATGCCGGCCATGTAAGTAGGGGCGGAATTTGCCTCCCGCCCAAACGAGAGCAAGACACTGCCGTTCCGTGATGGAGTAGTTCTGTTCGACTGGGGAAAAGAGACGGCTGGCATAGGCGATAATATACGGTCATGCCCATTCTGATACCGGAGCAAAACAGCGCCGATTCCGTGGCCGCTGACATCGGTGCGGAGTTCTGTTGGAGCGGAGCAGTCGAAATGAGCCAGGAAAGGTAGGTGGTGTAGCGAGTGACGTGGCGAGGGTAGAGAAGCGGTAGCCTGTGCAGCTCCCCCGAACAACAAGACGCCTTTCTTCAGTTACTTTCAGAGGGCGCGCTATTTCCGCGAAATTCTTGACAAAACGACGGAAGTAGGAGCAATACGACAGAGAGCTAATGACGGATTTGCAATAAAAACACATTGGAATAGTTTTACGCTATATCGGCCCGGGTTATGTGTGCCCTTGGGAGCGTGACACCATGCGTGTTCAGCAAGTAAGCGAATGTTTCCTGCACTATAATTATTGCCGCTGTAAATCTACCAGTCATGAATCGTGTAATATTGCAGTACCTTAATATACCCGTCAATGCGTCTCTATTAGGGCGACACTGGGCATTTCTTTCGCTAATAAATAAACTAGGCTGGACGACATCCCATTTAAAAAGTCGATAGATACTAAAGCATTAATTCAGAGTACTGAAAACGCTGCACGTGCTATACAAAGGTAAATTTAAAATGGTTTAACATGCCGGCGGCCGTAGCATCAGTGTCGCGTGATTTCCAGGTGCCTGTTCAGTTGAAAACACAATGCCAAACGAAAAGCAGCACGTAACATACAAAGGACAGCACATTTTCGTCAAATCTGAGCTTATACTGGCATTTTAAATGATGATTTCGTTAAGGTGCACAGCGAGAGTGCTGTCGTGAAAAGCAGAAAATCTGTACTCACACTGAGGATGAAGTAGACGACGCAGGAAGTGATGCCCACCTTGTTGTCGAAGCGCATGCGAAGGTACTGTAATTGAAAAATAAAAGAAACCAAACCCGATCCACCATTCCGAAATAATAGTTCGGCATGTCCACACTTGGTTACTCTACACAAACCACACTTATCGGGCGCTTTTATTAGAAGCGTTGGTCTTGATATACCATACTCTCCTCAAGCCAATATACCTGTGGGACATGCATGCGAGACTGCCGACCGATTCAAAATATGATTTTCAGAAGTCACATTGATCCAGACCCTGTTCAAGTTTGGTCTGCGCAAACGAGGACACTTTATTGCTTCCCGCTATAGATGTCTCGGTGGCGCTGGTGCGGTGGTAATTTTCTTGTGCCCTGAGCAAGCATGTGTATACAGGATATGCTGAGAACCTAGAAGTCGTACATTCCAATGTCGCAGTATTCTTTGATTTGGGCGTTCCAATAAGCCGCCTACATAAGACCTGCCAACAATGCAAGCGGCGCAATTGCTAGGGATGCGGCACCCCAGCTTAGAGCACTGCACGGGCCGATTTTTTCAGCCCGGGCTCGGCCCGGGCCCGTTTTTACGCGGGGCTGCCCGCCCTAGCCCAACGAAATGTTCTATAGCGAGACCCGGGCCCGGCCCGGGCCCGGAAATAATCTACATTACCCGCCCGGCCCGGCCCGCCACCCCTTTACCTTAGGCCCGAGCCCGGCCCGAGCCCGGCTCGAAAGCGGCCAGAACCCGGCCCGATACCGAAACAGATCACCCAGCGGCATTAAAAAAACATAAAATAAAGGAGAGAATGAAATCAATTTATTCTTAAGGCATAAATACATGTCAAATGCAATTATGAACACCATTTGAGCGGTCTGAACGCAAATACCAGCGCGCGATGTAGTACGAATGACCCTGCCGAGCAGTATTCATTCATTCAGTTTATTCACCAGATAGTACTGGATGGCTACCTGGGCTAAAAGCTGTGTAGACAGCTTGACAGAGGCCCAGGTAGCCGTTACAAGGCAGATACAACGAAACGGCAAAAACAAGATACTTAGCAATAATGCATGAAGTGGACATGTAAGCATACGTATATATTGATAAACAAAGCCAGCAAATAAAAAAATAGTATAGGATAAAAATAAAAAGAGTGTGTCATCAATACACAAGAAAATAGAAATATGAGTATTTCATAAAAAATTGATACAACAAAACATATATTACAACACTTTTACAAAAAATGCTCGCAACTGAGATTTCGACATGTATTTCGTTTCTTTGTATTTGTTCAGCAGTAAAGGAAGATTGCATTGTAGCGTTTGAAGTTTGAAATCTGCGCGAAAACGTGGCGGAAACCACGTGTCTGTGCTGCGTGTATTTAACACAGGCCTGTGTATACGTAAGCTCCGTGTATTCAACACAGGCCTGTGTACATGTAAACTCGCCGTTGTTTCTAAGAACTGACTAAATATTTTATTTGAATAATGAAAAGACGCCAGAGCACGATAGTCATACATGTTTTTTATGCGAATTATGTTGAAGATTTGAAAAGCGCTCAGACAAGATTCACAATATTCAAGGTTGGCGATCTGTCGTATGACTTTTCTTGCAATATTACAACTTTTTGTATGTTCGTTTTAGTTGTTGTTAGCCAGACCAAACTACAATAATAAATTCGAGAAGCAAAGAATGCATAATAGATTTTAATTTAATATCTAAAGGAAGCGCACGACAACGTAACATCGCACCACTGACAGACGCAAGATTTTTACAAAGGTTTAAAATGTGTGAATCCTATGTAAGATTCGAAGATAGTGTAATTCCGAGAATAGTGGGTTCCTCAACTATTTCAATGTCATCATTACCACATCTAATGACGTGCTCTAGCCTAATAGCCTTGTTTCTGGCTCGAAAAAACATAACTTTTGTTTTTGAAGGATTAATTTTAAGCGAGTTTGAGGAAGACCTGCGAACAATTTTGTCAAGTATATTATTACAGTCAACAGCCAGTTTGGTCGCGTCAGGACCAGAAAGAAGCACGGTGCAATCATCTGCATATATAATGAACTTTACTGTCAAATCAATGTTAATAATGCTATTTATGTAAACATGAAACAGAAGCGGTCCCAATACGCTTCCTTGCGGTACGCCTGTCGCCAGCAGTTTCCAACGGCGCGACCTTGATGCGGCCCAATCCAGTTCTATCGCAGCGCCGCCACAATATTTTCCACGTCGGGCGCCTCACTGAGTCACTGCAAAGCATGCGCCGCCCCCAGCCGCTCTTCCCACTCAACCGTATTCTAGTATACTATAGCCGAAGTGCAGCCACGACCGGTCGTGAGCGTAGCGCATGGATGGAGTAAATGGAGAAAGAAAGCTTCTCATTCCTGCATGGTGCACCGTAATGCGATGCTGCTAGGCGGCCGGTTGAGAACATGCGTGCAATCATGGATGGACGCAGTGCCATATTTCAGCCGCGTGACGAATTATCGTATCTTGCCAGTCATCGTTTTACCAACTCACCTTTGAAGAATCAGCAAGACGCGAAAGCGCTTGCACCGCGCTGAAAGCATTAATTACATTGATATAGGTAAGGAATACAATGGCATCCTTTGGTTTGAGGCGACTTCAGTCTTTCTGGACTTTTACATTCTGTTCAAACCGCGCAAAATACAACGAAAGAAAAGGGAAGTGCACAGGAGTAGCACTGCTAGCTTCCAGCTGCGCTGGGACAACAGGGTTTTCAGAGTCGAGACACGCGACGATAACTCGCTGCACGTTACATGCACACCACCAGAAAGTCCGAGCCTGGCCCGGGCCCGCGTCAAAATACCCGAGCCCGGCCCGGGCCCGGCTCAAAAAGCACATGCCATGCCCGAGCCCGGCCTGAGCCCGTGGAAAAACTGTCCTACCCGGCCCGGCCCGGCCCACGGTTCACGCCGGGCTTGGGCTTTCGGGTAAGCCCGAGCCCGTGCAGTGCTCTACCCCTGCTGCCTAGGCAAATTACGGTAATAGTGGGTCATCATCAAACGTTTTTATGGAGATGCATTGCTGCAAAACTTGTATTAAAGTTATTGGGTGTTTCTCCTGTGAGGTAACAATTCTTTATAAAAAATGAATGCGCAAAATGGACCATTACTTTCACTTTCTTAGCGCTCAAGAAACACGTTTAATTATGTTAAAGAGAACGGCTATACCTTCTCCTTTTTTGCTGTATACAAATTCCTGATAACAAGTTCGTGTAAATTAATGTCTGCGGACTTAGATCTATTTAACACTAACCCACTAGCCCTGTAAGGCCAAAACCATCGATAATCTTTTCTTTTAGGTATTCCAAGGCGAATAAATGTCGCGAATGTTCTCCGTAAATATCTTAACAGAACATAAAACCCAGAGACAGACTGCGTGGCTGAGACTTACCTGAAAAACCGACGCCACTCGCAGATCGTAGAGAAGCGGAACGAGGACAAACGAACAAGTGGCTGCGGCAAGCGGAATACCAGCCAGTGCCCAGTCTACGTGGAATCCATACGCGTAGTAGTGACCCACGAAGCTCACCACGCTCGCTGAGGTGGCCACTGACGCGAGCACGGACACGGCGAGCGCCGCAGCCGGCAAAGTGCGACCACCCAGAAATGCCTCGAGAACAGCTGACGTGCCGCCGCTGTCGCCAGCTGTAATCTTCAGTCGAGAAGAATGAACATTCTTTTACAGTACGGTTCACTATTATGGAGAAAACATAACTATTATTGAGTAATTTATTCTTAGGTTACTATTTACCGACGTATACAAACAAATGCTCAAGTTGCAATGTATGATCGATACTTGTGGGTTCTCTTTCTTCCAAAGTGCATCATAAGGTACCTGCATCCCTTTGCAAGCAAAGACAGCCTGAGCAGAAAAAAGTAAGTATGCATGTCAAGGGTGGTAAGAATTTGCGTGCAGGCATTCCACGTGCCTGCTGGCCACGGGGGCATCCACATGAGGCGGAGCACTTACTCAATGACCCCTTCTGCGGCAGTCATTCCTAAGTGCATTAAATCACTCGGGGTGACTTCACCCCCTTCCAGAGTCTGCTTGTCAGTCTCTACATCAAATACTTTATTCTTTGTTCTAAAAAACAGGGAATCATAGTTTGTTCTTTTGATGTTGTTAATACACTATGACACATATGACTATGATCTTAGAATGAACGCAAAAAAAACGGCAGCACTTTTTCTGGCTTCATGGAACAACACCGCTCTATACATAGTCGTAGAATATACTTTTTGAAGTATGCCATGGTATTCTACTAATTTGTTTGTTTAATGTTGGCGAAAGCGATGAAGCCATTGGCAAAGCATCTTGAGCACTATTTATAGCGAGCAATGTCCATCCCATGGAGCCGTGCTTGGTGTTTGTTCTCGAACAAATAGGATTTTTTTTTCGTTTCCATGTAGCTATCATAAATTTTCCTAAAGATTCCAGCTGTGGATTTATAGTGTTCAACTGTTCATATATGCATTATTTTATTTAGTCAGACTCCCTGTCATCGCCTTTTACTCAAGTAGAATATCAATAGGTTGTGAGTCGCTTGACTTTAATGGGTGTCACTGCCTTCTCACGCCGCACGCCGAAGTAACCAAGTGGTTATCGCGTGTCACTGCTGAGCTCAAGTTCGTGTATTAAATCATGGCCGCGGCGGCCACATTCCGATCCGGGTGAAATCTAAAAGAAATTCGGCAGGATCTATTTCCCGACGACTGTGAATTGTAGTCCGTTAAGCCGTGAATCAATATAGCGACACGGCGTATTGCCACCATCGAAGGAGTTGTGTATGAGGCGTGTACTATAGCTGCACTCCTCTTTCGGGCTTTCGGATGTGACCTAGTGGCCACAAAGCAAGAACGCGTTTATTCACAAAGCGCATACATTTTATAGGCAGGTGTGACGTCACACACTAGATAGCCTCGGCGCAGTTGCGTGCGCTGCACGTTATCACATTTCCTTCCCTCTAACATTTATTTGTTTATTTTGCAATGTCCTCGTGCTTCAAACGGTCCGGTGGCTTGCGGGTACGCGTGCTGCGCCGTAGCGGTTGTGTTTCCGCTGGCGGTCTAGCTAACCTTGCCTCCGGCTGTGACGTCGACGTTAATGGCGTAGACGCCATTGACGGTGTCGGGCAGTCTATGCTGAGAGGTGGCATAGGCTGTTGAGCTTTGAACTGGAAGCGTTGGAGCTGCGTTTGCTGGGGCCGATGACGTGCTCTCAGCTGCAATGTCGCTGTGCTACGTCACAGGATTTCCGAGTCTCGACACGGGTTCCAGCCTTGCTGCCGGGTCAGCATGACGTGACCGCAAGTGGTCGGCGTGCGTAAACCGGAGTTGTTCGCGCACTTTCACAACATACGTCACAGCACTCACAACCTGGTGCACAACACCTTCCTCCCACGAGGCACATTCACCGCGCACAGTTTTCACAAACACTTGATCACCGACATCAATCAAACGCTCACTCCCGCGACGCCTGTCTCGCTGTTCTTTGAGTTTCTGCTCCTTGGTGAACATTGCTCTCGAAAGGTTTTGTGCGTGGCTGTAGCTTTAGAAAAGGCTCAGCTGGTGTGTTTCCTGTCACAATACTGGGTTTGTTGCGGCATGCCATCAAAAAACTGTCAATGCATTCCTGGAACGAATTACGTGGACCTGACGATTTGCTTTCCGAGACTTGGCTTATCAGAGGGCGTTTCACAGTCTGCATGGTTCGTTCGGCTGCGCCGTTTGAAGCTGCATGATAAGGAGGAGTACGAATGTGTCTCAGGCCGTTGGTGGCCATGAAGTCTGCACACTCGGCTGCAGTAAATTGCGGCCCATTATCGCTTACCAATGTTTCCGGGAAACCGTAAGCTGCAAAAGCACTTCGAAGCTTTTCAATTGTCTTTGCAGTAGACGTGGACGACATTGGCCATACCTCGACCCACTTGGAAATGGAGTCAACAAGAACAAGAAACACATTTGCACTCGTTTGAGCAAAGTCTACATGCACGCGTGACCAGCATCTAGTAGGATAGCTCCATGGATGAAATGGTACAGGCTGGGCTGCGGGTTGCACTGAATGGCATAGTTTGCATTTCTTTACGTACTATTCCATGGCTTGGTCAATTCCAGGCCACCAAACAAAACTGCGGGCCAGCATTTTCATACGACTTGCCCCAGGATGTTCGTTGTGCATTAGGTCGAGCACGCGATACCTTAGCACTTCAGGGATAGCAACCCGGAATCCCCACGTTACGCAGCCCAGCTCCAGTGACAATTCATCTCGGCGGCAATAAACAATAAACCATAAACGCCAATAAACAGCCGTTAGTTGTAATGGGCGACTTCAATGCCCCCCTTCAAATGCGGGGCCACTCTGCATCTATCCCTAAGGGAAGAGCTCTGTGGCAGCACATACAGAATCAAGGTTTCACCATCCACAATGACTTTACGCTTTCTACCCGGCTAGGAAATAGCGTCAGTAAGGATACATCCCCCGACCTCACCCTAACTCACCGCATCACTCAGGCGACGTGGCAAAACCTCCAAAACAACTTAGGACGCGACCATTACATCCTCGAACTCCGCGTAAATTTCAAGCACAGACCCCACTGGCCATGAAACCACTAAGGCTTACCAATCGGACGGAATTCAGAAAATCTCGCTCCAACACCAACGAAGGAGACATTACCGACATAGAGCAATGGGCGAACGCTTTACAAGCAGATGTAGAGGACCATACCACCACTCTCCCGTTAGATACACCCTTGGCAACAATTGATTCGAAGCTCCTACACATGTGGGAAGCGAAGCAAGCCTTACTCAGGAAATGGCTAACAGCCCGTTACAATCACAAACTCCGAATCAGAATCGCCAAATTGGACTCTCAGATTTAAAAATAAGCTGTCAAATTGAGGGCACAGCAATGGACTCAGGTTTGCGAAGAAGCGCATGGTCATCTTAGCACTAAAAAGACCTGGCAATTGCTCCGGCACCTGCTCGACCCCACCACATCTAGGACGCATAATAACCACGAGATCAATAAACTGCTACATGAACATGCAGCGGACCTGCCGACAATGTTCAGTAACTGGGCTTCCAAACATATGCCCCCTTCTACGCAAATCCCCATGCCCGACTATACTGGTGAACCCAATAAGGAACTTTGCAGCCCCATCACAGAAGCGGAGGTTCGACATGCCCTCAACCAAGGGCGAACTACCACGGCACCAGGTCCAGACTCTGTGACAAATAAGACGCTTCGCAACCTCGATGAGCAATCCATACGCAAACTCACCGAGTATTACAACCACTGTCTCGAAGAGGGCGAGATACCCCAACAATGGAAAGCAGCCAAGGTGATCTTCATTCCCAAGCCGAATAAGCCAATTCACATTGATAGCTTCCGTCCCATCTCTCTCACGTCATGCATAGGGAAGATCTTGAAGCACGTAATCCACTTACGCATTTCCAAATACATCGAAGATCATCGCTTGTTCCCCTCGGAAATGACTGGATTTCGCAAGTCTCTTTCTTGCCAGGATGTCATGCTAAGGCTCGAACAAGATATCATTGAACCGAGCGACGCACGTGACACAAAAGCGTTGCTCGGCCTCGGCCTCAAGGGAGCCTTCAATAATGTGTCCCACTTGGCCATTCTACGCGAACTTAACAGTATAAACTGTGGAGAGCGAATCTACCGCTATATATGCAGCTTCCTCACGAAGCGCACTGCAACGCTCCAATTACGCAGCGAACAATCAGGTCAGATACGTTTAGGAAGCACTGGTACGCCCCAAGGTGCAGTACTCTCCCCCCTCCTCTTCAATTTTGGTATGCGCCCTTTAGCTTTCACTCTAAAGAAGATTCCCGACCTCCGATTCTCACTGTACGCGGACGATATTACGCTGTGGATGAGCGGAGGTTCGGTCGGGCACATCCAAGACACCCTCCTAGCAGCGTGTTTGGACAAGTGGCTGTGTCAGATCCTGCCACGATCACATCATCGATATAGCACCCTACATGCGGAATGCCTTTCAGTACCATCATGAACTGAAATATTTCGGGTGCACTAGCCACACCATTTAGAAGGCGCTGAAACTGGAACAAACCCATATTGGTGTTCACTGTCAAAAATCGTCGTGACTCGGGATTCAGTGGTACCTGCTGATACGCTGAGGACAGGTCAAGAACACAGAACACTTTACCGCCTGTAATTGTTGAGTACGGTCTTCTGGCCTAGATTGCCGCTAATGCTCTGTTTTTAACACTGTATTAATTGTAACTTTGCAGTCTCCGCAGTGCCTAAGACTGTCGTCTTTCTTTGGCACCACCACAAGCGGGGTTGCCCAGTCGCTATGTGGTAATTGTCGCAGCATGCCTGTTTCCCCCATATCATGAAGTTGTTTTTCCACTTTCTCTTTAAGTGCAAATGAAACAGGCCAGGCGCGACAAGGTAATGGCACAGCGCTTGCATTCAGGGCTATTTTTGCATCACAATTTTTCAGGGTGCCTAGTGTGTGAGAAAACACTACAGGCTACTTTTTCTGTAATGAAACAACTCTGTCCTCTGCAGTTACCTGACGAATTTTGCCCCATTCTAGCTGAAGACGTTCAAGCCAGTTCCGCCCAAGCAATGCTGGTAGTTTCCGACCGTTATCTTTAACTACAAAAATTTGCAGCATCATGTTCCGATCTTTGTGCACTACCGATACTTCACACTGTCCTTTAAGTATCATTTGTTCTCCAGTGCAAGTGCGAAGTTTCACTCTGGTGGGCTGACATGCGATATGGGCAAAATGTGAATCGTACACGTGCTCCGGTACTACACTCACAGCCGCTCCCGTGTCAATTAGCATGGTAAGCGGTTTACCTTCCAGCTGGATGTTGACACCAAAAGACGAGTGTGTCATATTTACAAAATAAGAGACATCGTGGTCGGAATTCTCATCAGAACATTCTACTGCATTTGCTCTCTTTGACTGTGGTGCTGTGCACATTTTTTTCTAGTGTCCTACTTTTGAACAGTTCAGATAACTTTCCTTGGAAAGTCGTCACACTTTCCTAGGAGCACTCGGCGCCATCTAGGCCCTCCACCGCGAAACTAGCGCCGGGCCTCTCAAATGCCTGGCACGCTGGTTCGTCCGAACGCGTAGAAATGCGTCATGCGCCAACATGGCACATCTCGCACGCTCCTGATGATCATGACCATTAGTTAACATTCCCTTTCACATGCGCGGTGACAAAATAGCCTGCTTTATTTAGCCAGGTATGCTATACATGTACTAAATACGAATCATTGGTTGGCAAACATTTGCCATTTTGAGAGCATCTATCTATCTATTTATCTATCTATCTATCTAGCCGCCTACGTCTTGATGCTCTCATAGTCGTTTCGTTATCTTCATCATCATCAGCTTATATTTATGTCCCCTGCAGGATGATGGCCTCTCCCTGTGATCTAAAATTACCTTTGCCTTGCGCTAGCTGATTCCAACTTGCGCCTGCAAATTTCCTAACTCCATCACCCCACCTAGTTTTCTGCTGTCCTCGACTGCGCTTCCCTTCTCTTGGTATCCATTGTGTAACTCTAACGTTCCACCGGTTATCCATCCTATGCGTTACATAACCTGCCCAGGTCCATTTTTTCTTTTATTGTCAATAAGAATATCAGCCATCCCCGTTTGCTCTCTCATCAACACCGCTCTGTTCCTGTCTCTTAACGTTAGGCCTAACATGTTTCGTTCCATCGCTCTTTGTGCGGTTCTTACCTTCTTCTCGAGCTTCACTGGAAACCTCCAACTTTCTGCCCCCTATTTCAGCACCGGTAGAATGCAATGATTGCACATTTTCTTGTCACCTTCTGCGGTAAGCTCCCAGTCATTATTTGGCTAGGCCTGCCGTATGCAATCCAACCGAATTTTATTCTTCTGTAAATTTCCTTCTCATGATCAGGGTCCCCAGATAAACGTACTCTTTTACACACTCTAGAGGCTGACTGGCGATCCTGCAATCTTGTTCCCTGGCCAGGCTATTGAACACTACCTTTGTCTTCTGCGCAGTTGATCTTCAACCCCACTCTTACACTTTCTCTGTTATGGTCCTCAATCATTTCTGGTAATTCGTCCACAGTTGTTGCTGAACAGAACAATGTCATCTGCAAACCGAAAGTTGCTGATATTCGCCGTCTATCATCAATCCTAAACCTTCCCAGCTCTAAGAGCTTGAATACTTCTTCTAAGCATGCAGTGAAAGCATTGGGGAGGTTGTGTCTCCTTGCCTGACCCCTTTCTTGATAGGTAACTTTCTACTTTTCTCGTGGAGAACCAATGTAGTTGTGGAATCTTTGTAAATGTTCCCGAAGATATTCAGATATACCTCCTGTACTCCTTCATTACGCAATGCCTCTATGACTGCTGGTATTTATGCTTAATCAAATGCATTTTCATAATCTATGAAAGCCATATAGAGAGGTTTATTGTATTCCACAGATTTCTCTATTACCTGGCTGCTGACATGGATATGATCCATCGTAGAATATTCCTTCCTGAAGCCAGCCTGTTCTCTTGGTTGGCTGAAGTGAAGTGTTGCCCTGGTTCTATTGAAAATTATCTCGGTGAATATTTTATACAATACTGAAAGCATGCTAATGGGCCTATAATTCTTCAATTCGTTAACGTCTCCTTTCTAATGGATTAGGATAATGTTGGCATTTTTCCAGTTCTCCGGTACACTTCAAGTCGTGAGGCATTGCGAATAAATGACCGCAAGCATTTTTAGTGTAATATATCCTCCATATTTGAATGAATTGACCGTTGTTCCATCTTCTCCAGCATCTTTTCCCATTGCCATCTCTTGCAAGGCCCTTCCAACTTCATCGCAAGTTATAGAAGGAGCCTCTGTACCCTGTTGTTGGCTACTTCGAATGAAGGTAGCGTGGCTGCTCCGGGTACTGTAAAGGTCTGTATGGAATTCTTCTGCTGTGTTTCCTATATCATCGACATTGCTGGTGATATTGCCCTGCTTATATTTCAGCGCACACTTCTTGCCTTGTCC
This sequence comes from Dermacentor silvarum, assembly GCF_013339745.2. Classification (NCBI taxonomy): domain Eukaryota; kingdom Metazoa; phylum Arthropoda; class Arachnida; order Ixodida; family Ixodidae; genus Dermacentor; species Dermacentor silvarum. Next base: position 73,465,744 of record NC_051162.1, on the reverse strand, counting down.
AATGTCAAGTTTTCTTCTTACTGATTTGATGCTGCTTTCACATTTACGGCTTCCTCAATCTTTACCACGTTATATTTTCTAATATCCCTTACTTTCTTCGTGTTGATCAGTTTGGGCAGTTCAGCGAATTTTATCTGATCTCTTGAGTTTGTCACTTTCATGCTTTGTCGTTTCTTTATTACGTCCTTTGTTACATGGGAGCGCTTACCTACTCGTTGCCTTGGTGCCTTACCTACCATTTCAATTGCTGCATCTGAGGTCAGCCTTGTTACGGTTTCATTCATTACGTATTTGCTGTCTTCATCTTTCTGTACTAAAGCTGCACATTTGTTTGCGAGCACCTGCCTGAATTGGTCTGCTTTTACCCTTACCGCGTCTAGGTTGGCCTGTTTCTTCTTGGCTAATTTTGCTCTTTCTCTCTTCAAAGTGAGAAATATTCTAGACCTCACTAACCTATGGTCACTGCACTTTACCCTACCTAACACTTCTACATCCTGCACTATGCTTGGATTGGCAGAGAGTATGAAATCTCTTTAATTTCTTGCTTCTCCATTAGGGCTTTTCCAGGTCCACTTCCTGTTGCTGCGCTTCCTGAAGAAGGTATTTATTATTCGGAGCTTATTCCTTTCCGCGAATTCTACCATCTCGCCTCTAGTGTTCCTAGAATCAATGCCGTAGTTGCGAATTGCTTGCTCACCAGCCTGCTTTTCCCCCACTTTTGCATTGAAGTCGCCCATGACTACAGCATACTGAGTTTTCAACTTTCTCATCGCTAATTCAACATCTTCATACAGCTGCTCTATTTCTTCATTGTAGTGACTGGAGCTTGGGGCGTAGGCTTGTGCTACCTTTATTCTATACCTCCTACTCAGCTTTATTACGACGACTGCTGCCCTCTCATTAATGCTGTAAAATTCATCAATGTTGGCCGCTATGTCCTTATGGATTAGAAATCCTACCCCGTATTCTCTCTTATCTGGGAGACCTCTGTAGCAGAGAATGTGGCCGTTAGCCAGCACTGTATAAGCCTCAGCAGGTGTTCTAACCTCACTAAGGCTAATAATATCCCAGGCATTGCCTGATAATTCTTCAAATAGTCCTGCTAAGCTAGCCTCACTCGAAAGCGTTCACGTGTTGAACGTTGTCATGTTCAGTTTCCAGTGGCGGCCTGTCCGGACCCAGATTTTCTTAGCACTCTCGGCCGCGTCACAGATCTTACCGCCGCCTTTATCAGGTGCTTCGCAGCCACTGGGGACTGAGGGCCATGGGTTAATTACAGGAGTCATGAGGGAGGAAGTGGCCTAATACTACACCAGGGAGGCCAATTCCTGTTATAGTGAGGGAGTGCCTTTGTTGAAGCTTTGTGGACCTTCCTAATTTGGTTGTCCTGGACTAGTATAGCCTGACTAGCTCTCGGCGATTTTTTGCAGGTGTCAGGCGTCACTCCAAGCCTTAATATCTAGTGGACTGGAGGAGGATTCGAACCTATGATCTTCGGATTTAGAAGCCGGGTGCTCTACCTCTGATCCACGTTTTAATAACTTAGTATGCACCAACATTTGCGTAGTATGAAAGAGTGTAGTATGATGAACATAAAGGATAGGTCATGACATGAATGTCATGAAATGCTTGTCATGTATGTCATAAAACAGCCGCCTACGTCTTGGTGTTTTCATGGTCGTTTCGTTAACTTGAAAGGTACACAAATTTGCATTGTATGACAAGAGTGTATGACGAACTTAAATGATAGGTTAAAGGGAAAATGAGACATCCACCCACTCGTAGCAATTGCTACAACTGAAACCCATCCGGGTTTCTCGCAGTTGAAGAATAATTCGTCCTGATCCGGAACTCGAACCCCGTGACCACCTTTATTCCAGGGCAGCCGCTCTACCATCTGAGCTAACCAGGCTGCTAGCAGATGACAGGACGAAGTGGCATTTATCAACAATTCGAAGCAAAGGCAAGTGTTTGACGTAATAGTTTAGCGGAAATCCGCTAGGTGGAGAGAAGTAATTAAAGGAAAAATGAGACAACCACCCACTTGTAGCAATTGCTACAAAGCAAAGCCACATGGGTTCCTGGAAAGAAAAGCCTTGCGGTTGAAGAAATATTCAGCCTGGTCAGGGACTCGAACCCGGGACCATCGCCTTTTCGGGGCTGCCACTCTACCCGAAGCGGCTGTCCCGAAGAGGAACACGTATGGGTTTTCTTCGTAGCAATTGGTACGATTGGGTGGATGTCTGATTTTACCGTTGATTACTTATTTCCACCTAGCGGGTTTCCGCTGAACTATTACATTCAAATTGATAGCCAAGGACACGAATATCATGACGTGTGTCATGTAGGTCATGAAACTCGCCGCCATGGCTCAGTCAGCTAAGGCTTTGTGCTGCTGAGCACGAGATCACGGGATCTAATCTCGGCCGCGGCGGCGGCACTTCGATGCAGGCAAAATACAAAAAAAAATGTCCGTGTACTTGCGTTATAGTGCACGTTAAAGAACCTCAGGTGGTCAAAATTAATCCGGAGCCCTCCACTACGCCCTGCCTCGTGATCAGATCTGAATTGGTTTTGGCACGTAAAACCCCAGAAAGAAGAAGAATAAGGTCATGAAACAGCCGCCTACGTCTTGGTTCTGTCATGGTCATTTCGTTAAGTTGGGATGTACCAAAATTGACATAGTATGATAAGAATGTATGGCGAACATAAATCATAGGTCATCACATGAACTTCATGACATGCGTGTAATGTAGGTCATGAAACAGCCGCCTACGTCTTGGTGCTCTCATGGTTGAGTCGTTAACTTTGCAGGCTGCGCGCACACTGCTTCGCGTAAAAATTATTCGCGCTGGGCGTGGGATCTGCCGGCTTTTTTACAGCGAAGCTGTTCGAGCTAACCGTAATAAGCGGCACCTGCTGTCGCAGAACCTCGACGAGCTATGACGTCACTGCGTTGCCTAGCAACCACCTCGCGGGGCGGCGTGCGCCTCGCCGCTTCTCCGTGCCGTTGACATGTTGCCTTGACATGGGACGTTAAGGAGAGGGAAGGAGAGAATGCGCATGGCGCGCAATGTTCGGGAGAGGGTAATAGCAAATGAGAGCGAGATATAGAAATAAATTGTAGCAGCACCAACGAGGCAATGCGCAGAGCTGCTGCCGACGCCGTCCGCGTTGCCTAGCCGCGCATGCGCTGAAGCACTAGCGATGACGCCACCTCGCATTGCCTAGTAACCGCCGGCGAACGTGCGCGCTTGCTTCGCCCGACACAGACGCGGCTCCTGCCTGCCTGCTGCGTTTGTGGCATGCCAGGAACGCTGTCGCTCGTAGGCGCCGGCGCGTCCAGCGCTAGTCACGCGAAATGTCGAGAAAGGAAAGGTACCTCCGAAAATGATCACTCGAGAATACCTTCCCTACATGCGTAGGTAAGTTAAACCAAGTTAAGACCTAGCAGCAACCAAGTTAATACCTAGCAGTAGCAGCCAGTGAGACTTGAGCATTGGCACTTTCGCTGTGCTCAAGCTTTGCACGACCGAATGCAAACTTGACCGCTTTTTTTTAGTCTAGTGTTTTTGCATACATATCCTTAATCTTTTCTTTTCTTCCTGAAAACGGTTCTATCTACCTTGTACTGCTACCCATGCATGTAACATCCATCCATCTGTTCCCTGTTTTTTTCCGCCAATACTAGTTACCCGCAGTGACGCGAAAGACGTTCCTTGAAGAGGGGCACGAACCTACTGGCACATAGTTAGCCAAACAGAGAGGTTTATTGAAAACCAGCAAAGGCCGACTTGCACATATCAAGGGCTGCATGTCTGCGTCAAAGAGCTTTATTGAACTTACCAAGTTCCGCATCTACAGTGATACATGCCGGCGTGAAATGGTTTCGATGAATAGCGGCACATATGTACACTCCTGGTGAAGTCCCGCATATTCGGTGCATTTTCGTTCCATCGCAAAGTACTGCATATAAACGGAGCTTTCAAGCGATATTATGCGTGACAATATCAGTGGCGGCAGGCTAGGCTCACGATCCACGAGTGAACCCAACGTTTACATGTAGACCTTAAAATTTGGCGCCCAAAAAGCGCGCCAAAGCGTTGAGAGAGCGTCACAAAGCAAAAGCTGAACGGAACGGTGAGATAGATTCTGTGAGGAAGAAAAGAAATCGAAAGGCATAAGGAGACAACGAATAGACTAAGAAAGAAGCCGTCGCCTCTGTGCGCTGCTTTGATGGCGGAGGAGGAGGAAAGAATGCGCCAGCCGGGAAGGACGAGAACATGGTATGATGAGCCGGCGGAAGAGGCAGTTGTTTTTGGCGGCAATTATCATGATATCTTTGCACCGGCGACGTTATGCGACTGTGCTCGTGTTGTGAAGTCATCTAGCCGCGTCTATGAACGCTCTTGTTGATGTCAGTGATGTTCAATTCCACCGATGTAACCGGAAATTGCAAGTCGTGCGGCGGCAGGCCGCCATGTGCGCTGGATCGGCGGACCCAGGTGTGCGTGCTGAACAGCTGCGAACCAGTGTGGATTCGGTTGGCTTCCCATACGCTAAGCTGACTAGAGGCTTAATTTCTACCACTTCATTCTGATGAGCCAGCAGATAACGAATCACGGTAATTTAAAATCTGAACGTCTAGTACTAATACGGACACGCACATTGAAGTGTTGGCTTTTGAACTAGCTATAACTGCAGGCGCAGTTTTGTTTCGGTTTCCTACAATGGCATTATTGCTGGCAATTTTTCTTTCTTGCGTTTCCAGGTGCTGTGTCATTGAAATTTTATGCTCAAATTTTTATTAGAGCATGCTTTCTATAGCGCCGAAACTAATCACGTGAAGCGTTCTAACCATGAAATCTTCAGTTTTGTTTAATCCCCTTCGTGGACTTTGCGAAAGCAATACATTGGATTTCATAGTTTGTTTGTGGAACGACGGTTTTATTTTGAACAATTTTCTGACGTGTTACGCATTTTCCTCTGTGTAGTGTTTGGATTTGCGTAGGTTCAGTGTGTCGAGTTCAGTGGACGTTAACGCCCAATTTTGCTCAAAGCCTGCTTGACGCGAAAATAATCATTAAACTCCGACGACGCAGTAGTTCTGAAGTGTCGGTTTGCGCTAGAAGCAGCATTTGCCATAGTATGACTCGTTACTTGTAGAAGCGGCGAAGTTCTATACCAGCTGGCAAAACTTTGAAAATGTAGGCAGCTTGCACTTGTGGTGCAAGGCTGGACTAAACAGCGCAGCTGGTGATCGACCTAGCTTCTTCCAGGTTTTACTAAGCTTGGCTAAGTTTTGCTAGAAAATGCTAAGTGCTGCAAGGCACGGTATTCCGAATCGGCTCGCAGCCGACGCGCAGATTCTCGCTTTGCCGCGCGACGTGCTTCAAGATGAGCGGTTTCTTCTTCGGGTGTCCGGATCTTCTTTGATCATCCTATGTCAAGCTACATGTACTCGCCACAGAGTCAACGAAAGTTCTGCCGCCGTCGAGGCGGCTCCGAGCTTTATCTCCCCGGTGGCGTCACGGCCAAGCTGCGCCTCCCCACTTGCCGGACCGTCGCTGGTCGACACCTGCCGAGCCGCCGCCAGAGCCGCCGCCAGAGGCGCCGGCTGCAGTGACGGACACCGCGCGCGTTCGGCGCGAACGCGGGGAAACGGGAAAATGCGGACGGCGTCGGCAGCAGCTCTGAGCTTTGCCTCATTGGTGCTGCTACAATTTATTTTCTCTCTCGCGCGCGCTCTCATTTTCTCTTTCTCTCTCCCGAGCATATAGCGCGTGCCGCGCGCATGCTCTCTTCCCTCTTTTTTACGTCCCATGTCAAGGCGGCATGTGCACGGTACCGAAAGGAGGCGAAGCACACGCCACTCCGCGAGGTGGTTGCTAGGCAACGCGCGGGGATGTCATTACCAGGCGTAGTTTTTTTTTTTTCGCACTACGCGGCCTAACCAAGATCTTAAGCACCTCCGCTGTTACAATTAGGGGGTTTTACTTACCAAACACGTTTCGCACTACGCGGCCTAACCAAGATCTTAAGCACCTCCGCTGTTACAATTAGGGGGTTTTACTTACCAAAACCACGATCTGATTATGTGACATACCGTATTGGGGAACTCCGGAAAAGTTTGGACCACCAGGGGAGGGGTTCTTTAACGTTCACCTAAATCTAAGTACAAGGGTGTTTTCGCATTTCGCGCCTATCGAAATTCGGCCGCCGTGGCCGGGATTTTATCCCTTGACCTCTTGCTTAGCTGCCCAATTTCAATGGCCCTGTGACGAGCCATCGGCATTTAACCGACGACAACGAAGTGGCCTCAAGGCACCCACCTCCGCGCGACAAGGAGCGATCGGATCAGCAGCGTTCTCTTATTTCGTCTGCACTCAACGGACGATAAAAGAAATATGTGCGAGATTGCAAACCACACGTCTTCCAACAAGTGTTGACCCGGACGTGATCGGCCACGGCACACCACCGGCCACCATGCAGAAGCGGCTAAGGTACAGCACCGGCAACGGTACAGCACAAGCGCGTTCACTTCGCCGACGCCAACATTCCATCCTAGCCTCGATATCGCTCCTTCGCACCTCGGCTCTCTTGCTAGAGGGGGGGCACCGTGTGGCGAATCATCGGCATTTAGCCGACGACAACGAAGTGGCTCCAAGGCACGCAGCTCCACGCGCCGCGCGCTCGAGCCAGAGCTCGAACAAGGAACGACCAGGACCAGATGCGTTCGGTGATTTCATCTGTGCTCGACCGACGAGGAAGTAAATATGTGGGAGGTCGTTCACCACACGTCTTCCTACAGCGCGATATCTCACGTCGAGCATAGCAGTTTCAAGTTTTATTGCAGATGAAAGATCTGTGGCTTTCAGTACTTACGCCTTTTCATAATGTTTTCAGAACCAGTTCTGCATAGCTAAAGAAACTATGAAACAACCAAAAGAACATATCAACAAGTTGGACATTTGCTTTTGTGCAATAATTGCTATGTAGTGTTGAGTTTCGGCTATGAGGTTCCCACTACGCCTGAAATTGACATTATAAAGACCTTTCTTTTGAGCCTATATTTCTCTAATTCTTACATTTCTACAATTTCTTTTTAATCTCACCTAACTGTCTTTTTTTTCTACACAGAATTAAAGCGGGAGAGGTCTACACTAATAACAACGCCGCCAGAGAAAGCAATACCCCCGGCTCACCAGTGCAACTATAGAGTCGACTACAGCACCGGTAAGCGAAAATCAGGCCCTGAGTGTTGTTCATTGCAGTGCGCAAAGATCATTTGCTTATGATAAAGCGCACGAAAAAAATCAGAGATTTTACCACCACCAAAGTGGGGTGGGGCTCAGAAAGAGACAAGTGTTCACAATATTGTTTGCATGCGGATGACATTGGAGCACTTACACGCGCTGTAATGTCACTGCCCTCTCACTCACTTCAGCTGATTTCACAAGAGAGGAAGTCACTGAGTTAGTTTTGGCGAGTGTAAATAAAGCAAGTGCAACAGAATGCCCATAAGTGTAAAGGACATAAATGAGTGTGCCTGAGTACCAGCTGATAATGTGGGCCAATTAGTTATTACCTGCAAGTGTGAATAAATATCACTGTGAAATAACCACAAGCCCCAGCACTTTGACTTGATTTCGAAGATGCCAAGAATGTGTGAAATGCGTTTAGCGCATAACGTGAACAATGCAACGGAAAGTATTTTGCTCGCTTTAGTTGCTTGCTCAGAGAATTCCGTTCGTTTGTTTATTGTCTCGGCTTAGATTAGATTGCTTGCAGTAAGTACGCGCTCATTTTATTCAGAAAAAGTAGGGATGAACTTCGGTGCTAATAACACCAGTTAAATTTAAATACAGCGCTGTAACGTCAAAGGTCGGACACATTTGATGTCGTTCACAATATCTTATGAGTTATGCACGTGTGAAGTGCGTGATATAGAACGTTCGCCTTTCTGTAGTAAATCATCGACACCTAGTTTTATAATACTGACATGTGGTGGAAGGAGCGAGAAAGATAAGAAGACAGGCAGGTTAACCAGTGTAAATACAAGAGACCTACTCTGCGCGGGGGAAATGATATACAGGGAATGAAATGAAACAGTAGACTCGAGATTTAAAATTTTAAAAATGCGTGCACATCAATGCGATGCAGCGCACTACAGCAACAGCCCGCATGTCAAGTACCAGGGCAACGCAAGGGTGTTGAGCACAGTCTGCACAAATTCTCTCCCCCAACAAGGTGCAATTAGGCGCCGTCAAGTTTGGTTTCTGGCCACGCCGCAATGAGGGCAGTCACATAAAAGGCCTCAAATCATTATCTCGCAGCCTCAGAAGTCTACATTTAACATTGAGACCTGTTTCGTGCAAGATCAGTACTATCTTGGCCTTGAACAACTATTTAAAAAATGTAGCCCTAACAGGGACAAGGTCACGCAGTTTCTGGAATTGTCTAACATTGAGTGGAATTTCTTTTTCCTTCCAGGTACGACGATCGCCTACAGGTCCAGCAGTGATCAAGACAGATAATTCTGAAGCTTCAGAGCTTCAAAAACTTCAGAGCTAATTCTAGCTCTGAAGTTCTTGCATGAATGCGGCCCGTGTTCCGCACGGTGAATCGCTCGCATTCCTGATCGCAGAAAGGGCTCATTGCGGTGGTGCTGATCATATAAATGTAGCGCAAGACACAACGGGAAATCGCACTTATTTCAAGTTCATTTTGCGTCGAAGCCATCGGCTTGCAAGGCTAGGAATGGAGCCCTTGTCAGCTCCTACACACCGGCAAAATCCGCCGTAATTATACGCCATTTTCAATCAGCTGAATCGGTCTTTCGACGACACTCGCTGCGGTAACAAGGTGACTTTAGCGTTTCGACCGCACCTGCCGCATTCCGACGGAAATTACAAAACGCTTGTGTCGTTCTTTCGGTGTGCGTTAAATAACTCCAGGTGGCCACATTTAAACAGTAGCTCTCCATTACTGCGTCCCTCGTAATCCGAAGCAGTTTCGGGACGCTAAGCCTCACGATATAAATTCTTTAACCACGCCTCGATTTCTTTCCTCCCTTCGTTCATTTGAGCTCGACGGCACTGCACGTACGACCACGCTAGCTAATTGTCGACGTCGCGTGCATGCGCCTGACAGGTGAGGAGGTAAGAACAAGCTAGCGCGCTGCAAAGCAGTGAAGCTTCCGATATTTGCAATGCTGTTACGGTACGGTCACGGGCGGAGATACCGACGCGTCTTGCTGTTCGGTAACAGTTACGCAAACTATACGTATACCACTCACGATCGCCGACGGTGCAATGATCGACATAAAACGACAGCCTTGGAAGCACAAATGTATCTACAAATAGCTATGCGAGTCCTCCGCGCCAGCTTAGTGACGTGGTGTAGTGGTTAGGGTGTTTGGTTGGCGTGCAATGTACCGGGGTTCGATTCCCAGTGTTTCCATGTTGGCATTGTACGTTTCGATGATTGCGCGCTGTGTGTTATCAATTTTCTATAGTGTGGTTATGTGCCATGTGTATGAAACCTCGCGCAAAGCTATTGTAGGTGGCTGCTGTGTATAAATAAATTATTTTTTCATAAAAATGCCCATTGCGCCGCATAATCTTGATCCGCATAGCATTTGACCCGCTTAGTAAGCGGGAGAGATTTGAGCTGAAATACTGCATAAAAATTGGGCGCTTATGCGTGCCGTTTTCCAAGCGGCCCTACTCTGCAACGGCTGGGGCCGTTTAAATGCGGGCCGCATATGCAAGAGCCGCATAAAATAGGCAGCATACGCAGTAGCCCACTTGCATGAGCCATATATAAGCGTGGAAATTTTGATCTACTTTCCGCGTTATATGCGTTGATTTAAGCCGGTATAGACTGAGAGTGTAGACATTACCAAATACTCAACCACTCAATCTGGTCCTACGGTTGGCTTCGAGCCCGGTTCCTTAGCACAGCCAGCCCGCGGCACTACCCAATTGACGACGAATTAACTAGTGACCCAGGTGTGTGGGAAAACGGTTAGATAGATAGATGGATAGATAGATAATTTGGGAGCTTCTCACTGCGGCGTGCCTCATAATCAGATCGCGATATTGGCACGTAAAGCAACATGATTAATTTGAATGCGATTATTATTATTTGGTAACTTCCCTCCGTTAGCGGCATGCCTGTTTGTTTGTACACGAATAACCGTTTTCCCGCCAATAAGGTATCATAAGAGCTCGTTTTGAAAGCAGCCATCGCACCCGCATTTGACATGTTTATTTGCCAATGGGTATTTATCGCACACCCGCCGTGGTTGCTTAGTGACTAGGGGCTGGGATGCTAAGCACGAGTTCGCGGTATCGTATCCCGGTCACGGCGGCTGCATTTCGATGGGGGCGAAATCCTAAAAAACACCCGTGCATTTAGATTTAGGTGCCCGTTACCGAACCCCAGGAGGTCAAAATTATTCTGCAGTCCCCCACTATGGTGTTCCTCATAATGAGATCGTCATTTATGCACGTAAAATCCCAAGTTATTTTTTAATTAATGCACCTTAAAAAAGAAAATTAGCGTAGCTTGCACTGGAGGCGCAATGCTAAAGAAACAGCAGAGGCACCTAGATAGTTCTGGCTTTTGGGCTAGGCTAAGCACTACCAGGTCATCACCAGCATTTATTGAACTTATTGATTATTTATTGGTTATCGATTAGCTAGTGATTGGCTATCGTAACGTATTAGATACGTATTTGGGCTAGGCTAAGCTCAACAAGTCATCCTCAGCATTTTCCGAAATTTATTGATTATATTGATTATTGATTAGCTATTGATTGGCTATTAATTGGCTATCGATGACTGACTAAGCTTATGTAGTCCCAGCCATGCTTAGCTAGACTTAGCCAGGCTCAGCTTGGCTAGTTCACAGGGGCATATGCCATTGCGCTTGGACCCTTTCTGCACAACCGCCAGGATCGGCCCACATTTTTGCGGACGACTAAGGGAATAACGGCTGGCTTAAACAGCTCCGCTGTTAAAACCACTGTGATGCCAAATTAAACCACTCCGTATGTGACCCTCTTCAATGAACCTCTTTGCCGCCAACTTTGGTCATTTCTGCCAGAGTCCGCAAGCAGCAGCGGGAGCTCGAAGTGGAAGAAAATGACTGTCAACGTTAATGCGAATAAATATATAGGCACATCGGATTCGTCTGCTGTGCTTCCGAAACAATAGACGAGACTATGCTCAACTTGACTAAGTGTACATTGGTCAAACTGGCCACTGCCGCAAGCAGAAGCCGGAGCTCGACGAGAAAGAAGGCTCCGACCAGCTGCATGCAGGCTGTATACATGACGCGTTTCGACGTTGACAATACGGTTGGTTGCTACATCATTATTTCAGTGCTATTCGCAATAACGTCGACATTCCTTGTAACATGGATTCTGCCAGAATGTGTAATGCGTTAGCATTCTTATGACTCACTACGCATCTTCCGGGGACTATATCTATCTATCTATCTATCTATCTATCTATCTATCTATCTATCTATCTGTCTGTCTGTCTGTCTGTCTGTCTGTCTGTCTGTCTGTCTGTCTGTCTGTCTGTCTGTCTGTCTGTCTGTCTGTCTGTCTGTCTGTCCTGTCTGTCGATCGATCGATCGATTGATCGATCGATCTATCTATGTTTGTATTAAGCTGTTTCCCGCCTACATGGGTTGCGCATCGGGCTTCTGTGCTGAAGCAATAGCGTTCGGAACCAACAGGCGAACCAACTTGGGTCACTCAGTATGTAGCACTGAGTACATACGTGCTGTTCTTCAACCAACCTCTTTCCGAATGACATGGGTCACTGTATATAGGGGAATGCGTAGGTCGCGCTGTTCCAAGAAACTCTTTGACGCCGACTTGTAGCGCTGGGTATTTGCAACTCGGTCGGTGCTGGTCTTGAATGAACCTCGGTGATGCTAACCTTGGTCACTGAGTATGTGCCAGTAGGTTCGTGCTACTCTTCAGTCAACGTGTTTGGGCGTCACTTAGAGTAAATCGGGAAGTGCAGCTGGTAATGTGGCGCTCTTGGACCGCAAAAAAGACCGCAAATTTTCTCTGATTCTAAGTGGAATTGTACCCACCTCACAAGGGTTCCTCCAGAACAACAACCCCACACTTTAGCAGGCTGCGCCAGAAATCCACTCGGTGTTTGCCGCTGTTCAATGAACGTCTTTCGCGGCAGCGCTTTGGCGAGGTGCGGCATGAATGCACTGGGTATGCGTGGTTCCTCAACGAACATCTCGCCAACTTGCCGAACCTCACAACTGGCGCAGTCGACCCCAAACCATGCCTGAAACATCGCCTCTCGCCCGCCTCGTGAAGTTACTTGCCAGCCAACGCTCCTTCCTTTGTGCAGCTCCTGCCGCCGGACGCAGCCTCTCGCCCGCTTCGTTCTAGCCATTTCGCGCCTTCGCCCTTTGTGTTTCGCCGACCGTCGTGTTTACGCTGATGCATGCCCGTCCGATAAAGTACCTTGCCTGCAGTGCCCAAACGGTTCGCCCTACTCGCCTTATCGTTTCTCGTGACACTTGTGCTGCTTTGTCAACCGCCATGCCGCTCGTGACTTTGAGTAAGGCGACGCCGGCGGATCTTGCAGGCTTTACAGTGGATTATCTCCGTAAAGGGTTGGCTCGCCGAAACCTCGACGCTACCGGGTCGAAGGAAGAAATAATAAGTCGCCTTATTGCCGACATCGCCCAAAACCGCCCAACGATGCCTCCTTTGCCTTCCCCAGACCTCGCCGCGTCCGCCCATCGTTGTAACGTTACACCGCTCCCGCCAAGTCTCGTTGCAGCCCAAACTACCGAGTTGCTGAAGGGTTTACTTCAGCAGCTGCTTCACGTGTCGCAACGCGCCACAGCCCCAGTTCAAGTCACTACTCTTCCAGACCTCTCCGCATCGCTTCCTACATACAGTGGAGACAGCAGCATTTCAGCATCCCACTGGGTTGAAGAGTTGGAAAGAACTCGAAACTTGCTTTCGCGGGAACCTTCAACCCTACTCGCCGTCGCCCTGGGAAAACTTCGTGGAGCAGCCGCTGATTGGAAAACCGTCTTGGGCCGTGAATGCCCAACGTGGGAAACCTCCAGACAAGCGTTCCTGGATCAATTCAGTGCCAAGCAAACCTTGCTACAGTGGCAACAAGCAGTTACTTGTCGCGTGCAGGCGCACGGAGAAAACCTTTTCAGCTACTCTCTGGCGAAGTTTAAGCTAATCACTGGATGCCCAGTTACCCTCACTGATCACCAGCGCATAAAGTACGCCCTTCAGGGCATTGCCGCCGCGAACCTGGCCTATTGCCAGGTTCGCGTCGGCGACGCGAACCTATTGCAGCACAGCGCCCAGAGAAGGTCGCAGCTCATATGGACATTGTACTCAGCTTCATCAAACATTAAGCCATTCGTTCCATCGAGCCCCACGCACAGGTTATGGAAGCGGCAAATTGACAACACCAAGCCCACAGGTACCCCCACGTAGCACAGAGTACACGAACGCCCAGGCTGTGCCAGACAAAACCGGCCGGCCACAGCGCATTTCAGCCCTACCACCAGACCAACAAGAGGCTCGATACCTCACGATCTCGGCTAAGCATGGTGCTCCTGCCTACTGTTCTGGCCAGAACTTGGCCGAAGCTTTGTGTTTTCAGTGCCGTCAAAAGGGACATCTCGCATCCAAGTTCCCGTCTAGATCTACTGCTGCAACGTCTACAACACACCTTTCACCAGCTCTCCACAGCAGCCCTTCCCAGACCCTTGATGGATCACTGGTTCAATGTGCCCTTGTCGACGCCACAATTGCTGGCATTGGCCAAGTGGATGCATTTCCAGACAGTGAATCTAAAGTGACGCTTGTTTCAAGTCGCCTGGTCAGCTCTTTTCCCCTCCTGCCCTGGACCGGACCTCCTCTAGTCGTTGTTGGAGGAACACCAGTAACTCCAGCTGGTGCCATCTGTTTAAAGATTTCTGTTGGACCTATCACCGGCTTGGTCGAAGCAGCCGCCCTCGATAATAATGCTGCGCCACTTATACTGGGCTGAAGACTGGTTTTCCTCAAGGCAAGCACAGTTGGTGTTTCAGCCACCCCTGCCAACTGAAATTCGTCATTCTCCAACAGCCACAAGTGTGCTATGCAATGAACAACTGCTGCCACGGATGTCGAATGCTGTTATGATCCAAGGGTCATTTTTCAGTCACTGTGTTCCTGGACCCTGTGACCAGTGGCAACTTCATCAAGAATATTGTTGATACGCATGCGCAAGTCTGGTCTGCCTTTGTATAAATACACCTGCTTCTCGCAATAAAGCACTCTTTTGTTTTCTGCTGCTCGGCAGTTTACATGGTGTCAGAAGGGGGGCGGCGGTTCGTTTTGCTACCGCCGCCAGTTGGCAATGAATGAATCTACGGATCGACCACAAACGTCCATTGCAAGAATGGCGTCGACTCTGCTACAGCCACCAAGGGCACTCGACACGACTGGAGACACGTTTCATAACTGGACCATATGGAAAAGTGAGTTTGACCTTTTTGCTACGGCGACGGGACTGACCCAGCAGCCTAAAGAAGTTCAAGCCGCAACTTTTCTGATGACGATAGGCGAAGAAGCGAGACGAATGTTGTATACTTTTAAGTTCGACAGCGAAGACGAGAAGAAACACCTCAAAAGCCTTTTAGCAAAGTTCGAGGCCCATTACAAGCCATCTGAGAACGTAACCTTTAACGAATTCCGATCTGGCTCCAGGGACCAACAAGAGGCAGAGTCCTTTAATGACTGGCTCACGGAACTGCGAATTCCCGCGAGCAGATTCGAATTCGGTGAACTCGACGAACGGCTGAAACGAAGCAGAATAATTCTAGGCATGAGAGATAAAGACTTCCAGCAGAAGCTTCTCTTGGAAAACCCCTCATTTTCAAAAGCAGTAGAAATATGCCGCACACGAGAACAAGCACAAGTACAACTTCGAGAAATCAGAGCCAGAACGGCCGACGCGACAGTCGCCGCAATCAAAGCGAGTGCAACGCCTTGCTCCAAGCGTGGTCTTCAAATGCACAGAAATGGGAAATGTGCGGCTCAGGGCAAACGCTGCAACAACTGCGGTAGAAGCAATCATTTCGCTCGAATGTGCCATCAGGCACAACAAAGATCAAGGTCAACGGCACGCGAAGTCAAGCAAGTTGTCCTAGGAACTGAATAAGAATACTTCCTGCACACGCTAGAAGCTTATGCTATCGCCAGTGAGGACCGTTGGTCGGCGGAAATTATTATCCCAGGAGCAGCGGTTGATTGAAAAATCGACACGGGAGCCAACTGCTGCATCATGTCAGAAGACGATGCTCCGAAAACTAACTACACAGTCGGCACAGCCGTGCTCGACCACTTTGCGTGCCTTCTTCGGCCACAAGCAAACAGCTTTGCAGACAATTACTTGCTACATCTTGCAAGGCTCAGAGTTGTCTATCGGAATTTTTTATCGTACCCCAGACCGCGCCAGTAACAATCAGTGGCAATATTGCAGAACGCTTGGGACTGATATCCCGCGTACGCTCAGTCGACGCACTACCAAGCCAGGACCCAACCGCCGGTTTTGGTGATGTATTCCAAGGCCTCGGTGAACTGAAGGGTGTTACGTACCACATTGAGCTCAAGCCAGGAGCACGAGGCAGCGTCCAGCCTGCCCGAAGGGTGGCGGTTGCTCTTCAAGAACGCGTAAAACAGGAACTTGATAAAATAGAGCACGACCGCGTCATTGAAAAGGTAACTGAACCTACTGCCTGGTCAAGCCACATGGTCGTAGTCGTCAGAAACGACAAAGTACGCATTTCTTTAGATCCCTCGGATTTGAACAAGGCCTTACTGAGAGAGCACTATCATATCCCAACATTAGAAGATGTTGTTCTGCGCCTGCATGGGGCAGAGTACTTTTCAACCTTAGATGCATAGTCAGGGTTTTGGCAAATTAGTCTAGACGAATAAAGTTCATTAATATGCACTATGAGCACACCCTACGGCCGCGACAAATTTCTGCGCATGCCATTTGGTATTGCCTCTGCTACGGAAGTTTTACAACGGGCAATGCACCAAGTAGTAGAAGGCTTGAATGGAGTCGCCGTTGTATTAGATGAGATTTTGGTCTCGCGAATGTCTCGAGAAGAGCATGACAACAATCTAGCAGCTTTACTTGCACGCTGCAGGGAGCACAATCTAAAGCTCAATAAAAAGAAGTGCCCATTTTTGCAGCCGCAAGTTTGCTACATGGGACATATCCTCACACAAGGACATTGCTTGGATCCCGGGAGAGTGGAAGACATTTTGCAGGTGCCGCAACCGAAAGATTATAAGGAACTGCAAGTTTTTTCTTGGGATGATTAACTTCGTGGCGCGTTTCATCCCCAACATGTCTTCACTGTCCGCGCCCCTTCGGGAACTATTGAAAAAGAACACGGCATGGCTTTGGACAAAAGAGACTGAAGAAAGCTTCCAAGGTCTTCACGCCTGTCTAACAAAGGCACCTGTTCTTCCCTATTTTGAGAAAGGAATACTGCTGACGTTGTCAGTAGATGCAAGCCGGAAAGGGGTGGGGGCAGTTCTATTGCGAAACGGACACCCAATCGCCTACTCGTCACGGTCGCTTACCGAAGCGCAAAAGAAATATGCGCAAATTGAGAAAGAAATGCTAGACATTGTTCACGGGTGCGCAAGATTTGAAGACTACGTGCTAGGGCAACCAGAGGTCATCATCGAATGTGATGATCGCCCTGTAGAGTCAATATTTAAGAAACAGCTGTGTGAGTGCCCGTTACGCTTGCAGCGTATGAGACTCGCTCTTCTGAGGTTCCCTATAAGAGTGACTTACAAGCCAGAGAAAGAACTGTTCCTAGCGGATGCGCTGTCACGCTTTCCGAACAAGACTGAGATGAAAGAAGAATCGCTGGATTTTCAAGTACATGCTTTTTCTTCGCTTCCAGTCTCTGATTGGCAACTGCAAGGAATCCGTGAAGCTCTACCGAAAGCTGCAACAATGACTGAATTGTGTAGCTACTCAAGCAACGAATGGCCAGAGAGCAAGCAACACGTATCCTAGGCCGTACGCGCGTAATGGAATTACCGCGACGAACTCCATGTCGAAGACGGTCTCCTCCTAAGAAGTAACAAACTCGTCATTCCAACAAAACGACAAGAGGTACTTCGTCTACTTCAAGCGGCACACGGGGGTCAAGAAAAAATGAAGGCAAGAGCCAAAGAAGTAATGTACTGGCCTGGCATGTCGACGGATATTGCATCTCT
Source organism: Dermacentor silvarum (assembly GCF_013339745.2). Taxonomy (NCBI): domain Eukaryota; kingdom Metazoa; phylum Arthropoda; class Arachnida; order Ixodida; family Ixodidae; genus Dermacentor; species Dermacentor silvarum. The sequence continues at coordinate 73,448,427 of NC_051162.1, read as the reverse complement.
CGCGAAGACGTGCCTACTTTGTCAAAGGTACAAGAGCAGGAACGCCAGGTTACCCATGCTCAGTCACGATATACCTACTTTGCCGTGGCAGGTAATCGGAGTCGACCTTTTCTACCACGAAGGCGAGGAGTACCTGGTTATGCTAGATTTCTATTATTTTTTTTCGAGATCAAGCAGATGCGTCGAACAACAGCAGAAGCAGTGACAAACGTGTGCATGCAGATCTCCGCCACTCACAGCATCCCACACAGCATCCCAGCAAATATATGCAGCGATAATGGCCCACCGTTCAATAGTGCGTGCTTCCGCGTTTTTTCCACACAGTTGCGCATCGTCCACGAGACTTCCAGTCCGCATTATCCTCGCGGTAAGGCATGGCTGGAAGGGCCGTCCAAGAAGCAAAGAAACTGCTCAAGAAGTGCCGGTATGGAACGCTGGACTTCTAGAGTGCCCTGCTAGAATGGGGGAACATGCCAAGGGACGACCGCCTAAAGTCGCCCGCACAACGACTCATGGGCCGTCAGACGAGGACTAAACTGCCAGTACTTGAGTGCCACCTCGAACCACAAACCGTGCCAACCGAAATTGTCCAAAAGCGACTTGACGAAATACGGCGCCAACAACGCGTTTTCTACAACAGAACAACGCGAAGTCTACCGGATACTCACAGGGGTTCCACGGTGACTGTTTATGATACGACACACAGGACATGGGCACCAGCAGTTGTCATAGGCCCGGCATGCAAGTACACCACGCTCTTATGTCGTTGAGACAGAAAATGGGCAGCATCTACAACGCACGAGGGAGCACCTGAGATCAACAGAAGGACAAGCTTCCTCCCAGCAGACCGAGTGTACGATAGCGACCCCTCAGCGACCCCTCCTCTCAGCCGTGCACCACCGAGCAACAAGCACCTCAAGAAGCACTTCCTAGAAGCACACGACAGCGTAGAGAGCCGCAACGGTATCCTCTCCCAGAAAGCCGCACATAGACAGTTCAGTGGAAGCTGTGCAAATTTACTTATTAGTTTGTTGTACAATCTTTCCTACAATCTCATGTGTTCCTTTTTTTTCCTCAAAGGAAGGACGATGTGACCAGTGGCAACGTCATCAAGAATATTGTTGATATGCATGCGCAAGCCTGGTCTGCCTGTGTATAAATACACCTGCTTCTCGCAATAAAGCGCTCTTTCGTTTCCTGCTGCTCGGCGGTTTACAGACCCCACAGCTCAGCACGCCTACAGCGGTCGCCACTGCCAGGACCAGACGATCCCCCGTGGTTGTTACTATCTTGCCACAATGATGTTTCAAACACCTACAGCCTCTCTTCTGCGTCCAACCGGGCTGCTTCCTCGACAATTGAGGTTCGCATTGACCCATCCCTGCCTGCTGCGCCGCTTGGTAGCCAATTGCCAGTGCCTCAACAACAGAACTTATGAGCATTTTGTCAAAACACGCTGAAGTATTCGCTCATTTAGAGGATGACTTGGACTTGTGCGAAGGTGTCAAACATGCAATTGACCTTCTTCCTGACCCCGTGCCATAATGTCGATCTCCCTACCTGTACTCGGCTGCAGACCGTCGTTTTCTTCAGGCGCAGGGAAACACACTCCTTCGCCAAGGCATCATTCTTCCAGCCTTAGGACCTTGGCCATTCCCCGCAGTAGTTGTTAGCAGAGGCAGTAATAAGCGCCTTTATGTCAACAATGTGCTCCTAAATAAGATGACTGTAAGTATGTGCAGCCACTTCCGCATACAGATGACATCATGGATGATATTCCTGGTTCACGGTACTTTGCCTGCCCGGACCTAAAGTTTGCTTACTGGCAGATTAATGTGCCTGAAGAAGACCAAGCAAAAACTGCTTTCATCACCCACCACAGTTCAGCAGACCTACAGCGATCGTCACTTCCAGGACGGCCACCCGAGCGCTTGAAGGACTATTCTCACGGTGAAAACATCAAGCAGTGCTCTTTCCTACATCAAAGGGACTTGGTCAAACGAAGAGGGGCCGGATGTAAGCGATCTGACTAGTAGCGCCATTTCCAGCCTAAGCACACAGCCAGCCCCGACGCCAAGCCTAGGCATGAGAAGTGTGCTCGAGCGTGCGGTGCGCGTGTTGGCTTTCGTCGCGTCTAGTCGCGTTCATGGAGGCGCCATGTCTTGTAATAAAGTTCGTTATTAATGGTTCTCGAGCCTTAATTACCTTTCGGCCAGCAGCCGGCCCTCGCCGCCCCTCACATTATAACATGTTCTGACAGGTTGGCATGTTCATGGTAAATCCTAAATCTCCTTATGAACTCGCGGTATTCGAAACACCGTTTGCTATAGTATCGTTCTCTGTGATGACACAAGGTGTACATCAAATTCGGTTCCATTTTCATCAGAAATATTACCAAACTCAAATAGAAATAGCTCCTCAACAATCATTTGAGCTTTAATGTAGCTGCATATAGAGTAGCGGCGCCACTTCCACTTTTTTTTTCCTTTCGAGAAGCACGACTTCAGTTCGAATCATCTCAATTTTAGAACAGAGTTTGCAAAGCTGTAATAACAAAAATTTCGCGGAAGCACGTAGGTAGCGATGGCCTCGTTAAATGAGTACCCGATTAGCTTTCGCAGCCAAGAAGCTGGATTTAGCTTCAACAAAATCCGACGTGGAGTTCTATTAATCGATATTGATACAGACTGTTTAACTGTTTCACTATATTGCCAAGTTTATCGCTAACTATCGTTTATATGAATTCCTCAAAATAACCTTTAGTTTTGAATACTTAGATTTATTAGCGTGTAGCGTTCCCTATCAATGTTAACCAAAATTTTGCTAAACTTTGGAAATGTCCTGAATACACTTTTTTGTTATCAAACATTTTTTCTCCGTGCTATTTGGAGATTGCCGAGCCAAGGTAAGTGGCCCTGTCCCTCAAAAAGCATGAATAACTGATTAGTGAGTAATTGACACTCTGATGAAGTAAGTGCTATACATAACGAGAACGCTGAACCAAACCGCTGTATTTACGCAATTTTACTCATGTTTACAAGCCCAAAAATTTTCATTCTAAGTTTCCAGCTGCTTCCAATGCCAATAAGCATATAAATAATCTACTACTCTGAACGGTACATACCTGACTTCGTCTGCCATTGAAGGAAAAGTAGAGGCCCACGGCGTATCCGACAGCTGTTAGGACGCAGAACACCACGATGTCCACAGAATCGAGGGTCCCCGCGGCAGACACATTTCCTCCCGCCGAATCTGTCATGTCTATTGGTGCACGCCGTTCAATTTAGTTTATACGGTGTGTGCTTTTAAAGCAGTCTTTTTCTCCTGTAGCTCAAAGTGTATCGTTATATGAATGCGAACGGTGAATTAGCTTAAGCCGGTTGCACTTGCGAGTTGCTGGGATGGTGAGCAAACTGATGAGACAGCATGGAATGTAAACTGAATGTATGCGTGCTCTAGCCCCGTGCCCCGGACATCCCGGAAGACATACCTATGAGCTGCCTATGGCAACGGATTACTATCCTGCGGATCAAATTACAGCAGAGTAACCATTCAGGGATAGGCAAATTTCTGGGATGCAATGGCGCTCTTCGTATGTTTTCCAGTGCACTTATCAGACCCAGGAACATTGCCAGGAATCATTTACAGCCATGATCGTCCGCTCCTCTGTAAATATGTGCCAGATTTCAATGTGTCAGCATTCAGAATTTTTGTGGGTTGCTTAGACAACTAAAAGTGTAAAAGCAAAATGCCTGCAGAACTCTACCACTTGCAAAGGCTCTTGTCCGTCACGCGAAAAGCAAGAAGAACATTTCATCCACATAGAAACTTGCCAGGCATCTCTCACGGCAATAAATTACAATAAAAGGACACCCCAGCCGCTGCAGTTGTATCGTTCCGTGGATCGGCACGCATGAAATACACCCCATTTCCTAACGTCGCTTCATACGTTGCCATCTTTGCAATTTTGTTTTCGAAGCTTCATGTGTAGGATAAAAAAATTACGTGGTACATGTAGTTGACGAGGCGCTGTGCTTTCACGGCGCCAGTTGCTTTGCACTTTTTTCGTCGAACGTCGGTGTTCGCACAGGAAATGTACTCCGGATATCTCTGCCTAAATAAGTGCACAGCTGCACCGCCTCTCACTGCCGCTTTTTACCACAAGCTGCAATAGCCAAAGAAGCCAACAATCTACGAGTGCAAATGAGCACAGCTGTGATGTCAACGCTGTAGTGGCAACGTTAAAGTGGGCCGCCAGCTTCGAGGGAAAATGTTTGCGATTGGCATTCTTTGCCTACTTCAAGCCTATTCTGTCTGTCTGTCTGTCTGTCTGTCTGTCTGTCTGTCTGTCTCTGTCTGTCTGTCTGTCTGTCTGTCTGTCTGTCTGTCTGTCTGTCTGTCTGTCTGTCTGTCTGTCTGTCTGTCTGTCTGTCTGTCTGTCTGTCTGTCTGTCTGTCTGTCTGTCTGTCTGTCTGTCTGTCTGTCTGTCTGTCTGTCTGTCTGTCTGTCTGTCTGTCTGTCTGTCTGTCTGTCTGTCTGTCTGTCTGTCTGTCTGTCTGTCTGTCTGTCTGTCTGTCTGTCTGTCTGTCTGTCTGTCTGTCTGTCTGTCTGTCTGTCTGTCTGTCTGTCTGTCTGTCTGTCTGTCTGTCTGTCTGTCTGTCTGTCTGTCTGTCTGTCTGTCTGTCTGTCTGTCTGTCTGTCTGTCTGTCTGTCTGTCTGTCTGTCTGTCTGTCTGTCTGTCTGTCTGTCTGTCTGTCTGTCTGTCTGTCTGTCTGTCTGTCTGTCTGTCTGTCTGTCTGTCTGTCTGTCTGTCGTCTGTCTGTCTGTCTGTCTGTCTGTCTGTCTGTCTGCCTGCCTGCCTGCCTGCCTGCCTGCCTGCCTGCCTGCCTGCCTGCCTGCCTGCCTGCCTGCCTGCCTGCTGCCTGCTGCTGCCTGCCTGCCTGTCTGTCTGTCTGTCTGTCTGTCTGTCTGTCTGTCTGTCTGTCTGTCTGTCTGTCTGTCTGTCTGTCTGTCGTCTGTCTGTCTGTCTGTCTGTCTGTCTGTCTGTCTGTCTGTCTGTCTGTCTGTCTGTCTGTCTGTCTGTCTGTCTGTCTGTCTGTCTGTCTGTCTGTCTGTCTGTCTGTCTGTCTGTCTGTCTGTCTGTCTGTCTGTCTGTCTGTCTGTCTGTCTGTCTGTCTGTCTGTCTGTCTGTCTGTCTGTCTGTCTGTCTGTCTGTCTGTCTGTCTGTCTGTCTGTCTGTCTGTCTGTCTGTCTGTCTGTCTGTCTGTCTGTCTGTCGGTCTGTCTGTCTGTCTGTCTGTCTGTCTGTCTGTCTGTCTGTCTGTCTGTCTGTCTGTCTGTCTGTCTGTCTGTCTGTCTGTCTGTCTGTCTGTCTGTCTGTCTGTCTGTCTGTCTGTCTGTCTGTCTGTCTGTCTGTCTGTCTGTCTGTCTGTCTGTCTGTCTGTCTGTCTGTCTGTCTGTCTGTCTGTCTGTCTGTCTGTCTGTCTGTCCGTCTTTCTGACCGTTCGTCCGTCTCTCTGTCTGCCTTTATTACTTTCTTCCTGTCTTTCTTTCGTTATTTATTTATTTATTTCCATCTGTCTTTATGTATGTCTATATTGCAATCTGTCTTTCTTTCTCTATTTATTTGTTTATTTCTGTCTGTCTGTCTGTCTTTCGGTCTATCTGTATGCCTGCCTAGCCGCCTGTCTTTCACTCTGCCTATAATTTCCATGAGTGTATCGCAACGTTTCATGCCTATCAGTGTGTAAGAATATGCAACAATCTCGCCAATGCAAGGGTGTTATAGTGGAACTAAATAGAAAACGCGTTCATTTTTGCATTGCACAAGAGTGCACCAAACGTCACTATTTTTTCAGTATGGAACCATACTGCAAAAAGGATAGACTTTTTAATTCAGGTTAGTCACCCTCTATGGAGCTTATTATCCTCATTAGAAAAACCCAGTGGGCATTTGAACTCCTCTGGACGTGCACTGGGCTACTGCTTTTGGATATTTTGGTCATCCGTAGGGCGTCCGTACATAGCCGAAGGATGTACGCGGACATCCGCAGGACTACAAGGCGCATACAAATTGGCAGTTCTAAGAGTGTCCCGCAGATGTCTGCAGCGGATATACGGATGTTCCATGGACGCAGGAAGTAGCCTAGGAAAAATTATGAAATAAATATTTTATTGGTCTCATCTTACTGAATTATGAAACGATAGACCTTACACACTAATAAAGTTGACAGCCTGTACTGGTGTCGACAGTAGCACTGTGTACCAAAGTGGTTTCTTCTATAAAGGTGCATTAATTGTCTATTCTAAAGCAAATATTTCTAAGTGAACCCTCACAAACTTCGAGCGTTTTTGCAAGGCAACAGCGGCAACCACGATCAGAACACACAGGACAACAATTACAAAACGAATCTGATGTGCAAATACTGTGGCAATGCAGAAGGCAAAGGGAATCAACAATTTCAAGCATAGAACTTTTTCAAGCTCTATTGTAGTCTAAGTGTGAAACTCTCTAGTTAGCATTTACAAAAAAAACGGGAAATAAGTAGATGGTATGGCTTTCATACAGACACCTCTTTCCCGAAAAAAAATGGCCGTGAAAAAAAAACTGCTTATGCAGGCTTGATTATCGGTCGGTATGATTTCGCATAGATAAGATAATGATTATTAACATTTTTGATGAAGGTAGTGGTGGCATACTGAATAATCAAAGAGTTTAGATATAGATTAGCAGACAAATTTCATTCCACTGCCAGAATTTTAAATCATCGCAATAATTATGGAGTTTCATCGTCCGTGCGTGTCGAGCGACAGTGCTTCTTATGCCTGCTTCTTGCTGACATCATTTTTATGCTGCGTAATTCACCTGTTTACTTTCCTGTTTCTCCCATTCAAGCAAATTTACATTTATCACAAGAAACCTTGTAGCTGATTTCTGTAAATTTCATGATGAGATCATAGGGTGGCATGCACCCCAGGCTTTCTTAGAAATGCGTTCAAGAGCCTCGGATCTTCCGAATGTTAGAAAACATACCCCGGTGGAGCAAGTTCTTGGTATCACCTGCAAGATTATTTGTGAACATGAATTTGCCTAAATAGGGGAACCACTCAATCTAAATCACGTCAAACGATATTGCTGACGATGCATACCCTTTCCAACTCAACTAAATAAAAATATAGCACCAATTGCAAGAATTGTTGGAGTGATGCCATTCTTGCAGTGGAATGAAATATGTCTTCTCATCTTGATCTGGAATCCCTGATAATTCAGACCACTAAATACCTCCAAAGGGTTCGCAACGTGAATTGTGTATGTTGCATTTATTCCGTATTTTATCCATTTATTCAGCTTATATGCAGGATATTGCACCCTAATTCCGTTTTGTAAATTCATTAAAGAGTTTCTACTTGCTCCTAATGTATTCAAGCTGTGTACCGGCGCACTGGTGACAGCTTGCAGTAACTACTGCTTCTGAAAATATTAATTGCAGCTGTCTTATTTTATGTGCCTACCAGTGCACAGGCGTCGGCAACAGCAATCGTTAGAGTACATTAGTTTCTTCTATTCTGGAATGTGCATCCTCCACCAGATTGGAATGTGAAACTGGGTGTCAATGTGGGGTATACTCCTGCATAAACTTCATGAGCATTTATCCTTGTCTGTGGCATAGGGCATTCTTGCAGCGACTGTAAATGCATGGTGCCTGTGTACAGCACCCGTAGAGAACAAAGTTACAGAATCATTAATTACCGCAAACATATTGAAGAATCAAGTTATTTTTAGTATTCTTCAACAGATTTAACACTTCTTGCCTTGCACTATGTTGTTTTTTTATTCTAAGGTTGGCATGTCTACACCAAGTTTGAGTGCAGGATGGTATTTTTCGTGAAAGAGTGTATTTGTGTACATGACACCTCGTTGGCAACGTTCTGCTGCACATAATGTCATGAATTTTCTTTTGTGTCGGTCACCATATCACAAACGGTCCTTTGGAGTTGAAATGCAACACTAATGCAATGCACATGTGATGTTGTAACAAAAGGAATGGAGCCCTCTTATCGCCTTATTCTCCTCACTTGATGCCTAGTGTCAAATAGTATGATTCACATCATGCGTATACGTGTAGTGGGTAACTGTGTGTAGAGGTGGGGCACTACATTAATTTTTTCAGCAGCTTTTTGAATAACTTGAAGGGGTATTGTAGAATGCTCTTTGATTCGTTCAATCATTGCGGCTAAACTTCACTTTTGATTGTTGCAACAATTATGATGTACTTTTTTAGCTCTCCTACCAACCTATAATTATGAAGACAACTGCGTTGAAAAAAAACAATTGCTTGTCAGCAACTAAGGTCCATTGAGACCATTAAATTTTAAGCTGACACCAGTAGATGATAGTGCTGAATGAATTCTCACCTAGTAGAACTGTCCATAAGATTCTCTTCTATTAAAATAAAATTGAAGCTTTGATTATAGCATCTGAACATAAAGTTGTTTGAAAAATGAGCCATTTTCCTTTTGAAGTAAGACAGAGTTTTAACAGGAAGACAGAAACTTGAATTTGTCAACAGTGGCATGAATATAGGCAGTGCTCAATTTCGCGAAATCTTGCACCTGGTTTCACGCATTTCCAGCATTTTAAAGAAATAGTAATACAAATTCTAGAAAGAGAAAGACGCATGGAACGGTAGCAACTGGTGTACAACTGATTGTTGTGCATGAAAAAGTGTCGGTATGTACATATATTCACTGATTATTCACCAACAGACGGCGGAACGTTCATTCTAGCCCATGCTTGCAGCCACTCATCAAAGATGCATGGTGGATATTTTCTGATGCATGTAATTTCATTCTTTCATTGACAGAGCAATAAACGCTGTATTGACACATTTATCGTTTTCTTTTTGAAAACAAAAAGCTTCAAGAATCAGACATAACTTTGTGTCCTTGTACCTGCAAAGAACATCTATGTTGTTAAATATTGGTGTGCAGTCGCATCACATACAATGGTCCAATAAGTGACCGGATCCCCCTAGTGCACACGGTGCTCTGTCAACCTGTCGTTAACGCAAAGACCACTCTGGCCAATGTAGCAATTGCCACATGACAGGGGGATGTAGTAAATGACCCCAGTACTACATGTAACGAAAGGGGTAGCACGATTCGTGCATGCTTCACCCTTGTGCCCTCGGTGGTTCACTGCTCGTCCCATGGGAACCAGCTTTCCCTGCGCTGAAAACAGCCAAGGGACACCACACTTGGTGGCTCTGCTTTTCAAGCGGTTCTACAGGTAGTGCACATAAGGCACAACAACATGGCCGAGTCCAGGTGCCCGTGTACTTTTGATCTTCAGCACTTGACTTCTTTGAGGAGGCCTTCTAGTACAGACGTGATGATCTAATGGGGGAAACTCGCCCTCATAAGACATTGGGCTCGCTCTTGCAAGCTCTTGCAAGCCTAGCCCCGCAAACAAGCGGCAGCGCTTAATCAGGTTGGAACACCTTGTGCGAATTGAAATGAATAAAAGATAATATTATGAAAATATATTACCATTATTAACCATCGTTGGTGTTTCAACAGTTATTGAGCTTACACAAAGTATATTCCATGTTAGTCCGGTGGAGCAGCCCTCAAGCAAAAAGTAATTGACAAAAATGTGTGTGTGTGTGTGTGTGTGTGTCACACACACACACACACACAAAAAAAAACAAGCCTGTGTGTGTGTGTGTGTGTGTCACACACACACACACACACACAGGCTTGTTTTTTTTTTCGTTACAACGTGTGGTCAGCAGGCAAGGACGCCAAAGACTGCCCCAAAGACGAAGCTCCCTCCGGCGCACGTGTGGTCTCTAGTCTGCCGCCCCTCTTAAATCAAACAGCACCACTCACCCAACACCATTGAATTTGAGAGTTTAAGGGTTCATGCTGTTGTACCGGTTTGCCATGCTTTCCTAAGCGGTCAGCATACTTGCAGGTTCATTGTACTGGTGGTGACTGCAGCGGCACTGAGGCCATTAAGCGATGCGGATGATGGTTGTTAAAGAGATGACGTTAAAAACCGTAATAGCGTTTCCTAAACCATTATGCAGATAGATTACAAAGCACACGTGAGGAGCGTTCTTGGTAGAGGCGAGCCGCGGCGGCGACATAGGCGACAGGAATAGCTATTGGGTTTCGCTTTCCAACCTGTGCTTCCCGCCATTCGATTGACTCTATAAAACGCAATGCGGTAGAACAATGACTAAATGTTCAGCGGAAGTAAAGTAGAGGCCAAATATATGTGCATGTAGATTTACCTAATCACACCTTTGAGACTAAGAAGAGCCACCAGTGATTTTGAATTATGTTTGGAAAGCGTCCATCAGATCCCGAACGCCACCTAAGTAAATTGGAAGCCATAAAGAAAGCTCAAGTAACTCCTGCAGTAATCGCAGCAACTCATAGAAGCAACGTCCGCGTGTATATTCGAGTGCGACCACCACAATATCAAAACTGATTCATTTGCCCAAACAAAGGTTCTCTTTAGTATATTACTCGCGCATAAAAATGTCAGAGGCAGGCATAATGCACCTGCCTGCGCGAACATGTGCCAATAACCCAATTGACGTATGTATTCACAGTAGGTAATTGCATGGCACGCTACACCAACTTACGGCGTCGATACAGCCATCTACCTCAAACCTCTCTCGCAGCGAGCTATTTTGGTGCAAATAAGCATAATGTCCATGCACTTTTCAACCTTTGTTCGTTTTATTTTATGCGCACTCTCTCACGAGATCATGAAAGTATTCTATGCGCATCGTAGTTTCCCTCATCCAAAGAGCCTCCACTTACACCCTTTTAAACCATCCTTTGTTGTGTTGAAAAAGAAAGGCCAGCCAAAACCATACATTTATCAGCTCTGCGCGTTCCTTAGGCGTTCATGAAATCCTTCTCTCTGCTTTAGTTTGCCCATCGGACAACAATCGCGGTGCATAATTAACTGAAATTTGAAGTATTTTAAACATTGTTCTGACTCTAATATTTCTACTTTGCCTATTTACTAAAGCGTGAGTGTAGACACCATTTGGTGAAATGTAAAAACTAGGGCAGGCTTAGATTGAGGTTTAAAAAATCCCTGGTGACTGAAACTATTCCGCAGTCACCCACTACGGCCTTCTCTAGGAGTCCCAGCATTGCTCGTGACGTTAAGTCATTTAAAAAGAAATACACAGTGTGTGCTTCAGCTGCATCTTCTGTACCCCGAAGTCAAGACTGAAGCGGAAGAATATTGTTTCATTTTGTTTATTTTGTGCACAAAAGAAAACACCGAAGCATTGAAGTGGGCAGGGGAAACAGTAGATGTTATTATCTCAGCACGGATCTGCCGAAAAGATCGAATCAGACAAATTATGACACACTAATTAATGCACACAAGTGCGCTATGACAACAGCTGATCTCCGCGGTCATGCGGAATATGCTCATGGCAGGTAATCACAGAAAGGCTGATTTAAGGAGCTGCTGGAGTTGCCGTAGTGAGCTTTCCGACTTCGCCCGCCGCTTCTGGCCACACAAAACGCCACAGAATGTTGAGAACTTTACAGAATGGACTTGGCACGTTGGGCGTTCCTGTGGACAAGCTGCCGACGAAAGTGGCACTGCAGATGACGGCAATCAAGACAAAATAAGTAATAAATTTACTGTCTTCAGATATTCTGAAAAGAAAACTAACTGCAATACGCCCAGGGCAGGTTTTGCAGCTTCTTGCTGGAAGCATCACATCCACCACAAAAAGTGATTTGTATAGAGGCAATTCCCCGCTATTTTCCACGCCTATAGGACAAGGGCCATCGCTTAAACATAGGAGAACAATCATAACGCAACATCACACTGTCGATTCCTTAATAATAACTGCTGCACGTTGCAATTCATTGCTTCCAAAACGCTCACTTCCTTGGTACGCCGGAGGCAGCTCTCGGTGGAGGCATACATGTTCATCATTTCCCTCGTCTTGTCCCTTCGACTGCAATACTGCAGCGCCTTGAAGCTGTGTGAAGAGAAAGACGGAGCAGTTATTAAATGCGAAGCATTTTGGCGAACATTTGCCACCTATACAGCATCTATCTATCTAGCTATCTATCCGCCTAGATCTTGGCGCTCTCATGGTGATTTCGTTACCTTGGTATGTACCAAATTGGCATAGTATGACAATAGTGTATGACGAACATAAATGACAGGTCATGACATAAAGTCATAGCATGCACATCATGGAGGTCATGAAACAGCGGCATACGTCTTGGTGCTCTCATTGTCGTTTTGTTAACTTGACAAGTACCAAAATTAGCATAATCTGACAAGAGTGTATGACGAGCATGAATGATAGGTCGGGGCATAAATGTCATGACGTGGGTGTCATGTAGGTCATGACAATGTCTACGCGAAAAACGATTAGCACTAAAAAGTACTGAAATGCGTTCTGCCGTGGGACTAAGTGAACTAAAAACTAAATGATGATGGTAGAGGTCATAGTCATGAGCATGACTCAGCAAAAGTGACAGCGACTCAGCGAAAAATGATTAACACTCAAAAAGCACTGAAATGGGTTCTCACGTGGGTACTAAGTGAAGAAAAAGGCTAAAGGTTGATGATTGAAGTCATAGTCATGAGCATGACTGAGGCTTTTGCCTTAAGGTCTTTTAGGGGTAGCTAAAGGGACTCCTGAGGACTCATGGCATCAATGTCATGACATGTGTGCCATGCAGGTCATGAAACAGCCGCTTAAATCTTAGTGCTCTCATTCTCGTTACGTTAACTTCGTAGGAGCACACTGCTTCGCATAACATCGATTCCCACAGGGCATTGAATCTTCCGGCTTTTTTAACCTCTTTGGAAACGTCTCCGAACTTCTAATTATAAAATTAGGCAGCCACAGTGTTGGTCTTAGGCGCAGGCGCACGTTGTCTACAGCTCGTGGGTCTTGCTAAGAAAGAAAGATTGCACAATACAATACAATTTATTTTCGTCACCACGTTAGGGTGGAGGAGGTGGGAAAAATTCGAAAGAGCTGCACTAGGTTTCCACCCTATCTGCCAAACGCAGCGGGAGGTTACTATACAAAACGACGTGTGGTACGAAGTACAAGGACTGAGAGAGACGACAAACACTGCGCTACAGTGCAGTGTTTTTACCATGAATTGTCAACTAGCCCAAGCAACCGCCCTTGTGACAATAGACATTCTCGTTGTTAATAATGAAAAAAACGCAACTGAACTTCCACAGTATACAATAATAACGAAAAAACTGCCAATCAGCTCGGAAAGTTGACTATACGATATGAGATATATAAAATCCGCATAGACAAGTACTTCGGATACAAGGAGAGAAATTCTTATAGGCGTATGAATCTTTCTGGGCAACTGCAATAAATAATGCATCACCTGCACGGCGATGCCGTTGCCATGGCGTTTGGCTTCTGATCACGAGCTTATGAATTTGATTGCAGCCATGGAGACCCGAATTCAATGGGTGGGAAAAGCCAAAACAATCGTGTACCATGCATTCGTCACCATCCCCATCGCCAGCCTGTTTTTTCTTTTTTTTTTTTGTCTGCTGCAGAATGACGGCCCCTCCTAACCATTCCCAGTTAACCTGCCTTGTGCTAGCTGATTTCAAGCTGTGTTTTTGAATGTCCTAATTTATTCACAGCACTTAATTCTCTGCCGACCTCGACTGCACTTTCCTTCCCTCAGAGTAGTCCGTATCTCTAGTAGACTACTGGTTAGCTACCCTACGGAATACATGGGCTGCCCAGCTCCAATTTTCCGCACAAATGTCAACGAGAATATCGGCTACCCTCGTTTTCTCTTTGATCTGCACCACTCTCTTCCTGTTCCTTAACGTTACGTCCATCATTTTTCGTTCAATCACTCGTGGCCTGGTCCATAACTGCTTCCCGATGTGCTTTGGTAATCTCGAAGTTACTACCCCTATGCTTGTACCCGTAGAGTACAATGATTGTACAATTTTCTTCTTAGAATAGCGGTAAGTTCATGGTTATTATATATTTGCCGGCCGTAGGCACTGCAGCCCATTTTTTCGCCTCTGTAAACTTGCTTCTGGTGATATAGGTCTCTTGGGAGTAACTGGAATAGACGAACGTAGTCTTAGACAGTTATGGAAGCTGACTGTCACACAATATCTTCCCTTGCCAGGGTGTGGAAAATTACCATAGTCTCCTGCATAATAATCTCATCTGCAACCCTACATCCACATTTTATAGGCTAAGTTCCTACATAATCATTCGCAATTTATTCCCAGCCTGGCTGAACACGACAATGTGATGTGAAAAACTTTGGTTGCAGAAAAATCCGTCATTAATCTTCCTTCCTAATCCTTCTTAGGACGAAACCAAGTTGCTAATGAACTCTGTACATTTGGTGTAAATACAGAACCTCAAGTAGTGTAACCGACTTAGATTTGAGGTGCAAACAAAGAACCTAGACATTTAAATGGAAATATTGATCGACAGCCTGTGTTCACTTCACAAAGACCTACCATTGATGCATTTCTGCCTACTCTTCTGTAAATCTTGGTCTAATTTTCGATTCAGCACTGGGAAAGCTCTAGACCACTTCTGCTTTTTTTTACACTGATGGGCAGCCACTGTGCTGCAGAATACCTGCTACGACGCTTTTTCTGGTACCTCATATATATTACCTTATGTACCGAATGAATGGCACTGTGCTCGGGCGCTGATGACACGCCGCCACGCTGTCTTTGCGTTTGATTGGCTGTGTGTCAATGTATTGTGAGCGGTTGACGCAAAGTTTTGCAACTCGCCGCGCCCTCTACAAGACCTGCTATCATCTATATGTCAGTGATCAATGATCTGACGTTCCGGCTGATATTATACACGACTGCAAGTGACATGAACGTGGTGAGATGAATAATTCATAAAGATGATCGGTGTTCTATCAGACTAAGAACAAGATTGTCAGTGGCATGAAAGCACATTCGCTAACTGCAGGCTTTTAAATGAAGTGAATAAACGATGAAACTAGCAGGCATAGAATGTAACTGGCCGATCTAAGACAGACAAATCTGGACAGTCCTTACATAATGTAGTTTTGCGGCGGACCCAAACCGGTCGATAATATTCGTGAAATGTGTAACGCTCCCGGAAACCTGCAGGGTAAAGTGCAGACAAATACGAATGGTTTTGAAGAGCAAAATTTTTGCATAGGCTTATTGGCGTGTGATTTCATCACTCTGCCGATTTATAATATTATCTTATTTCCCTCAAGAGAGCCGGGCTTCCATTACATTCTGATTGGTCTGGCTTTACAGGGTTGAAAAAATGGAGAAGTAATTCACTATGTGCTTGTTAGGGTAACAAATGCCAGCTTCAAAAAATAAACACAAACATGGCCACGTAGCAAGATCTCTTATCTGCTGTCTACAACATTATCAAGCGTTGGAGTCGAGATGCTGATTTTGGAGTAGGCTTACCTGAAATGTACGACGCAGAAATCTGAACCGTTTCCAGAAGTGCAAAAATACTGGGCTAGTAAAACGCAAATTCCTCTTTGCCTCTTGGCAACCACCTGAAACATAGCGGACCTCAGAGGTTATTCCTTGCTTGAGGAAATGTTTCCGTTCTTTAGTCAAGTGTAAGAAGTGTCGACCACAGAAATTGTTATTATTACTTTATGCAGAGGATTGGTATCCTCATCGAAGTGTTTAGAGCGTTTGTGGGAATGAAGTACGTTAGAGACTGCGTTCTAATTATAGTGGACAACGCAGTTACGTCGATAAACGATCAGCACAGGGAAGTATGCTTCCTCATAATACCACATATGACGCATGTTTAACTTGGCCTTCATTGTGGTGTTACTGCTCAAAACTATACCGTAATTTGCCTAGCGTGCAAGTTTAGAGGTATGTTGATATAAAACTGGCATACTCGAAGCTGGACTACCTTTCAGATCGTAACGTAACGTAAAGATCGGCGGTGAATTTCAAATTCTTCACTTCTAATGTAAATCTTGTAGCCGTATTTGAGCGCACAAGATTGATAGGAGTCATGAACTCACCCGTCACAAGGCTTAGAGCAGTTCCTAAGAACATTGTCATCAGGGCGCCGATGAAGGAGATCCAGTAAAAGGACACCAGGTACAGCCGGAACACATTCGAACTGGAATTCGCGCAATTACTTTATACAAATTACACACTGAATGCAGATTTTTTAGTACATATTTGTGAACGAACACTACAGAAGAATCGAGAGAAAAGAATGGACACGTGTTATACACTGGCCCTTCTATAAAAAACGCTTAACCTTGCAGTCGGCCTCGCAACGCTTGAAACAGCAAGGTTGGGCGGTCGCAGCCAAGCATTTTCCGCAAGTGCGCTCGAATATTTCATCTTATTACTCATGGTGATGGTAATTTCTTTTCGTGCGTCTCGGACTTACGGCCGTCACTGCGCGTTGCATAGCACAGCTTGCAACACCAACACCGCGTTCCAATGCCAACACCGTGTTCCAGGAGACCTGCACCGTGAATTCGTCTCTCTCTCGCTCTCATAGCGCGCAAAACCTCTTCATCTCGCAGAGCAAGAGCGTACGAACACGCCAGCTGTGGACGAAGACAACGACGCTCGAACGCAATCATATGGTTCGCATAAAAGCATGCTCTGCGCGCGTGGCTAGATAGCCTAGTGGTTACGAGACTCGCCTTAGGACCGGGGGTACGCGGACTCGAATTCCACCTCGGCAAGAAGGTTCATCTTATTTTCTTTCTTGGTAGTGTCTTGGTACACACCACAAGTTACGGCTGGCTTTAAACAGCTTCGCTGTTAAAACTCTGCTTCTGTTATTAAATCTCTTAATTGGGACTTCAAGTCGGCCTAGTTGGATTGGCTGTAACGGCAATATTTAAACCTTGGCTGTAAAACGAAGCACAAAGGAAGGATCACGCGGAACGAGCACTGTATCACAACAGAAGTTCTGTTCGAATCTACTTAGATTATATTCAAATACAGAAGAAAAAATGTCAGAACAGAAACAAACCCACAACACAGCAGAAAGACAAGTGATGCGCGACACGCTGTCCAAGTGCCAGGCGTATAAGGGATTAATCTATTTAAGCATATGCAGCCGCAAGCAGGGCAAATGATCCTTGGATGACGCACGCAGCTTTGCGGTTTACGCAAAAGCGAAATTTTCTATCGCGATATGAATTATAGGTACTCTCCAGATAATGATGATTAATACTTTTATTGAAAAACAAAAAGAGCTTGGGTTACGGGAAGACTGGTCAGGTCCCTAGTCCGGGACACCGTTGGCAAAAGCCGCTGATCGCACTCATCCGACGAGGGCTCGTTGCTCATCGAGGTCGGAGCTGGACAGGACCACTTTCCAGTGCTGCCAGGTTGGCTGATTTATTATAGCAATACTGCTGTTTCGGTGACAAGCCCATGCCATATATATTACGTCTGCCTTCTGGCCACAAAATTTGCAGTCTACCGAAAAGGAATCGGGCTGAGTGACCTGAAGCTTAGCAGGAATATTAATTGACGTAGCTTGTAGCCGATGCAGGTGAGACTCTTCTGATTTATTCAGACACATAGCAGGCCCATGCAGTTCCTGCCTCTCAAGGCGCAAATGTTGTAAGATCTATGAGCATGTTGTTAACGGATAGCAGTAGGCTAAGTCAGCAAGGCAGGACGCAGAAGGATCTGGAGGAAGAAAAGCTCGGGCCGGAGGCATGTCCACGCTCGTTTCCCTCAACCCCCTGGTGACCTGGCGCCGATATCAGCTGCTTCTGTGCAGTTCGAGTCTTAGATTGATTGATAAATGTGCATTCCAGTGACGTAATTCTACCACTCATATAGTTTCCATGAGCCGCCTGCGAATCTGTAACAATGTATTCCGACGGGGAGTATGCCGCGGCTAAGGTTATCATTACTTCCTCCATATCCAAGGTTTCCCCTTTGTGAATAGAAAGCCCGTCTACAACCGGCATTTGATGCACCACTGAGATTGCCGATATCCCCTTTACATGACCCGCAACGTCTGCCAAGAAATCTCCTTCGCTTCTGGAATAGCACTTGCTCATCGTATTACTCCTCGCCGCTTTCTAGCTTGATTATGCTCCGGGTGCATATTTCTCGGAAGCAGAAGCGTAAAGAATTTGCTCCTCCACTCCCGAAGAATATCTTGTCACCCATCTACTTGTCCTTCAAGTCCTCTAAGACAGCAGGACCCGTCGTGGTGGGAGTCAATAGTCCTACTTGCCTTGTACGATGGGCGGTAATAAATTCATCAGCCATACTATGTACTCCCAGTTGCAGTACACGCTCCGTAGATGTTTTCACGGGTAGGCCGAGATCCTTCTGATATCCGTTCGAATAATAAGGTCGAGGTGGTTTAGCTCGCTCTTTCTCATCCGAAGGTATGGAGTCACGCACACTATTCTGCATAGGATAAAGACCTGTACTAGCCTAAGGATGTCCTTTTCTTGATACCCATCTTTTTGGTCTTGATCAGAGATATCACACACATGATTCGCTCACACACAGATCGGAATATAGTGAGGCTGCATTCACGCCCTTGTTGTTAATCATCATCATCATCATTGTTGTTAATAAGCAGCCCCAAACCCCGTATTGTCTTCTCCTCAGGAGTAGGTTTGTCGTGGACCGAGATTTCCAGCGGTGCACTATCCCCCTTCCTGCGCAAGATAAGGAACTCCGACTTGTCCCGGGAACAGCGCAGTCCGAATTCTACTGCATACTTTGCAACTATGGTGGCAGTCTCCTGGAAGGCCCCCTCCATCTGTTTCAAGCTGCCCTCCAATGTCCCTATGGCTCATAGCTCGGCATTAAGCTCTTCAGGCAGGTGCATGGGCGCAACGTTGAAGAGTGGTGGAGAAAGGGGCATTTCCCGAGGGGTACCCCTGCAGCCCTTGAGTATCAGATCGCACCCCGTGTCACCAATCTTGAAGTGGGCTTGCCTATCCTGCAAGAAGTCACTGCTGATGCGCTTGCACGGGTGGTCGATGACCTTGAACTGCAGAAAGACGTTCTGGGTTGCTAAGTGTGCCGGAAACCCAACATCTTGTGGGGCATAAGGTCTTGGTCTTCTGGAAACGCTGATAGTTGCAGTTGCACCACTTTTTCTTAAGCTTCCCTGCGGACGACGTAAGAGAGGTTGGCCTCAGCTTATCGATGTTCACCTCGCTTTCAGGCATGGGAATGAAGTTGAGAAAAGGAGTCTTCTTACCGCTAGATATAGTCTTCTCTCCACTTCTTCGGCACTCGTTGATATACTGCGTGAGATGTTCGAGCGCCTGCTGATTTGATTGGCAAGCAATCCGACCGTCACATTGTCGTTCCCTGGCGCCGTGCCCAGTCTCGTGGCCATAAGCACACCCTGTATTTCCTCGACCTCGAACTCCCTATTCAGATCTGAATTCTCCATACCTTCAGACATCCGTATGGGCTTGTTATCTTTCGATGTACATATATATTTGCAAGCCCGTACCGTCGAAGCCATGCACGGCTCTCTGGAGATTACGTTGCTGCTACCCGCGCTACTTGGTCTTTATCGAAGTTCTGCGAAGATGCCAAGCCGCGTTGGTCCAGAGGCTGCCTTTGATGGAGTCGCATTTGGCCCACCAATTTTTCTTGGTCGAGGTCAAGGAAGCATGGAAGGAAGGAAGGAAGGAAGGAAGGAAGGAAGGAAGGAAGGAAGGCAGGAACGAAGGAAAGTAGGAAGGAGGAATAGACGGAAAAACAGGGAGGTTAGCCATTTCTCAGACCGGTTGGCTACCCTGTGCTGAAGAAAGGGGGTAAAGGAAATAAAAAAATATGCATACTCTTCCGCCTTCCACGTCCCTTCCGCCATTTTGTTCTTGAGATTGTGATTTTACTTTTGCATCTACCACCGCCGTGTGAGGTTTCTTCGGGCCTTCCATAGATGTAGCAGGTGGTTGTCATAACTTGAGCTTCTCACGTCTGAAGCGTACGCGTAAAGCGATCTCAGAGTCCTAGTAATGACTCAGCCCACTCCTCATAATTTTCAATGGGCGCGTAGCGTAGTCTTTTGCCTTTCGGAACAACGACTCATACTCACCTGACCTCGCTCCGGGCAGCTTTTTTTCCCTCGAATTAAGAAGAACATGAAAGGACTGCGAATTCAAGAGGCAGAAGAGGTGAAGGGAAGAACACGAGAAAGGAGCTAAGAGCCATCAAAACAGACGAGCTTGAAAAACGTTTCGAAGAATGAGATCGCCGTTTGGACAATTGCATTAAGTGTAATGGAGAGTACTTTTAAGGTGACAAGGTTGTTTTGTAAGCAATAGATTATTACATAGCTTTTTAAAAATAATTGCGGTTACTTTTGAGTGCCCCTCATAAGTTCAACACATACGCACCTCGGCTAGTACGTATGTTCGGTACAAGCTGAATAAAAGTGTCCCACCTCAGTCTCTTCAATTGCGAGCTCCTGTTCAGTTGTGACAGCCGTGCAATCCTTATGCACCAAAAAACAAGTGGATGAGTTGGTTGAATGCATACTGTAAAGTCTCAGTTTGGCTTACGTATTCACGTGCTGCAGTGCAATAGTATCTGGTCATTTTTCCAATGGTTCAATGTAGTTCTGTAGAAATTTCCACTTTCTCCTAGACCCCTGCAGTTCCAATGCCATATCTGCAGTGTAGGAGGGCGGGCCATGTTGAATATTCAAGGAAGTCGCGCCTGCGCTTTCCACTCCAGTTCCGGAAAATCATCAGCTTCCAGTGGCCTATTACCCATCCGGCCATCTCGTTATAGAACTTTCGCCCGCGTGCATTGCGCAAGCTTCTGAAGTTTATGATCAATTCTGATTTCAAAAACCTGTAGCGTAATCAGATGGAGCTCCAAGATCCATTGTAGGGCCCGCTCTACCGCGTCATGAGTGCCCCTGTCAATAGTTTCTGTCAATAATAGTCTGTAGGTTTCTCTCCGGGCTGGCTGTACATTTTGCGCCATACGAGTCTTCAAACACGCAAGCTCCGTCTGCAAACAATGATCTTCAACATCCTTTATCCTGGCTTCTTCCTCTGTGTACCGGCCTTTTTATCTGTCTCCGTTGCCCATTTTCTCTTCCCGCTTTTCTTCAACCTGGGTGACAGGGGCCCCTGCCTGCTGAGCAAGAGGGAGGGGTGCATCCTCCCTCATTACACCCCCGGCCAACCCCCTGAGCTTCTGAGTTTTATACATCCCCAGTTCCTGCCTTAGTCTACTATTTTCTTCTATAAGTTTCTCAGCAGCTAACGTGGGAGGCAAGGAAGCAGCAAACTTTGCCAAGCCCACTTTGCTGCCCGTGGTTTTCTCTGACCCGACTCCAGCTACGCCAATTTTATGATTGTCATCTTGGCCGATTGTTAACCTAATGCCCCCGCCAGAAGGTCCCCGTTGCGGCGCTCGCTTCATGAAGTGGCGATGGAGTCGCCAGCCGCTTCCGAGATGGCTGTCCACACCCGTTAGGCGTGGCGCTTGTTGCTGGATTTTCCTCCTGAGGATGCAACCCGGCTCCTGCACCATTGCTGTATTTCCAGGTGCTATCCGCGGAGCCCGTGAGATGCCCTTCCCCCCCCCCCCCCGCAGACTGGGCATTGGGGCTGGCATCCGTACCCTTTCTCTGGGGTGCCCGTTCCGCAGGCCCGGCAGAAATCATCCGGCTGATTAGGGCAGACATCCATGCTATGTCCCACTGTTCCACATAAAACACAAACTGGTGCTGTCTTCCGGCGGAGGCACACCGGCACAGCACCCCCCAATATAATACATTGAACGGCACTTTGCGGCCCTCGAACGTAATGGTCACCATGTTCTGCTTTTCTATCATCATCATACCCACCACGAGAGCGTCCGGCGAATGAAAAGCTGCATCCATATCCACTTCCGACACCTTCGGATACATTTGAATTACTCCAAGGCGCGTTTTGTTCGTCATCTTGAGGTATACACTTGCACCGCTTGCAATTGGCCGCCAACCGGGAGGACGTGGCATATAAGCTGTGAGTCTCGAATTTCGATAATAATTATGTTCTGATACCACGTCGGTAAAATTGCGACTGCCTGTGACGAGCTCGGGACCCCGGCAGCTGCAGATATAGATTCTCTGATTTGATTGCGGCCCTTGACGCACGATAAATTTCGTGTTTTCCTTTGTTAAACGACAGTGCCAGTGTCTCCAGCACCGAATTGGGGTGCGACATTTTACTTCCACCTTTTGTTTCCAATTGGCGACGTGCCCATCCATAGCGCCCTCGCCGCGCAAGACTTCCAGCTGTCTAGATCTAGCACGCGTCTGGGCCGCTCGCTCTCGGTCTTCTATCTTCTGCCGAATTCATATCTGTGGTTTCATGAAATACTGACTTCACCACAGGGTGTAGCTCCATTTCCTGTGTGCTTACCGGGTTGTAGGCCCGCGCAAACTCATGGCGGCAGTGCCTAGAGCCACGACAACGTCCCAGTGTTGTCGCTAGGTCTTAGGCTTAGCTAAGGTGGTCGACCATTGCCTCCTTTACTAGATGCCTGTGGAATGGCTCGAGCCCTCTGCGCAACGGGCATGCCCTCAGTTGTGAACAAGCATCGCGAGTTGGCGTGCGCAACCGACACTGTCATCACGGGCGGCGGGTGGTGCCGACGGCTGGTGACCCAACGCACGGTGTTTACGAGGTCGGTACTTCTGTGAGACCATGATCGGGACAATTCCTTGGGTGCGCGTTTTAAAGGTTGGCTGTCTGTCTGTAGAATAGCTGTCGGCTGTTGTGCCTGCAAACATATGCTGAGCTATGGTTGAGATTAATGGGCTTCGAGATCAGCGTGCACGCGTGATGAAGATTTCGGAAGCCACGCGACGTAGCACCCAGTGGTCTCGCCAGCCACATGTGACGCTCGTGACCGAAACTAGTGGAAATGAGGAAAGGGCAAGGGTATGGCAGCTGGTATTTTCGCTCATGCGGCAGGCATCTAGTAAAGGAGGCAATGGGCCGGCAGAAAAATCCCGTAAAATTGCAAAACATTGGCCCACCTGGTTGAAACTTCTATCTACAGATCCTTGGTAACTTGATGGACAAAATTGAACTGGCTTTGGGTAGTGCAGAAAGATGGTATAGCCGTAGCTTATTAGTTACGCGGAGCCGTTGTGAAGAATGTCCGCTCTCCTTGATAGCTCGCCGTAACCTCCTCCCCCCCCCCCCCCCCAGGGACTCTCCAGGTGAATATTTCCCGTCGCCGTGGTGTTCTATGTAAAGTAAACATGTAATACCATAGCCTCCCACTCGCTGTATGCTGTGGATTTGTTGGAAAGCGCTTGAAGATGAGCCAAAAGAGATGATGTGATGGGTTCTTTCTTCCCATGACCCAAAGGTGAAAGCCAATAGATCAAACGCGCAAAACATTTGGGAGGGGGGGGGGTTGGTAGGTGAGAGTACGGTAACGTGATCAAGCATACGGCAGTGGGTGGAAGCTAGAAGACGTGTCCTCCTTTAGGCTAGCTTTAACTGCGCATGGCGTGGTCGAGTCCATATGCGGCCTGCGCGCCCTGTCTTGAAGGTAAATCTGTGCCATATTGAAAGGTGGGGTGAGTCAAGATTTCTTCATGTGTGATGTCTTTCTGTGTGCCTTGTGTCTCACGTTGCGTGAGCTGTAGTTTCTGAGACGCACTGAAGCGAGAAACAGGACTAAGTGTTCACTGCCTGCTGCAGGCGCTCTTTACTACGCCAGCGTTGTGACAGCTAGTAATTGTAGTCATGAAATGAGATCTGATCATGTTTGCTTGTGCGCACGTGACACCATGTTTGGAATTTTATTAACTAATGGACGTTTACTGCACGTTGTACGGCTGGTGAGCTACGAACCTTACTTCACGTAGCTAATACTTGCCTACCCTATGAATGCATCGCCTTTCATAGAAATCTGGGCCTCTTATAATTCGAACCAAAATAGCGCATGGGTTTCCAACAGTCACAACCCTTGCATAACAGTGAATATTCTCTCAGTAATAAATGACATTACAAGTTGTAGTGATTTTTATTATCTCTGCCGAGGTGTTTAAGGTTCGCCGTTTGTACCGGCAGAGCTAGTAGAGTAAAATAAATCGTGAAAAAGTAGCGAATAAAGAAAACATACCTCGCATCCTGTGGCTGGTCTATGCCCACTGGGGGCCCGTAAGTCGAGCCAGTTGTGTTCGTCGGTAGCGGACAACGGTCGAGTGTTTTAACAACGTACGGAAATGGTGGTATGTCCGATAGGGTCCTCCCTATAGCGTGCCAGAGAATAAAGACGCAGACCAGAAGTGTCGCGCAGCCAGCGCCCTGAAAAGTACAGTATTGGTATAATCAACGCACATTCCTAATATCAACCACTAAAGAAGAGGTATCAGTGGTGTGAATGAATTGAGTTTCCTGTTTCAGTTTGCCAAAAGAAAAATACCGGCAGAACGCGTCTCACGATCAATTCCGACGTTAATGCCATTAGCATTGAAGAAATTGGGTCTCCCATTATATTGCCACCTCAGAGACTTGTCATGTATGAGGCTTGTATAGTGCCGGGCTCCTCTGTCTCATTTCCCTCAGCGCACGTTGCGCCACCAAGTGGTCTCGCCAAAAAGTCCACACGTGGCGTGTGTGTGAGTATATTCAAGCAAGGTTGCTTGAATATACTCATCAGCATTCAAGCAAGGTGCTGGAATATATACACTCAGCACCGGAGAAATTTGACGCGATATTTGTCTTTGAAGAGCGGGACATTCCAAGTGGTACATAGCCAGTGGAACCAAGCCTTCTACCTTTACTTGGCTTCAAAGAGGTTCATTGAAGAGTGTCACGCATCCGGTGACCGAATTTGACGTGAAATAAATTAAGTGAGGAGTTGCACAAACCTGGTGGCACATACCCAGTGGTGCGCAAGTGCGGAAAGTATCTT
Source organism: Dermacentor silvarum (assembly GCF_013339745.2). NCBI lineage: Eukaryota > Metazoa > Arthropoda > Arachnida > Ixodida > Ixodidae > Dermacentor > Dermacentor silvarum. Next base: position 73,423,470 of record NC_051162.1, on the reverse strand, counting down.
AAGAATTGTAATTGTTTTAAAATAAGTTTCCTAGAATAGAATGCAGCGCGAAGTGGCGTCTATATCTACCAGCGCCAGCCTGGTTATGGATTGTCCCATAAGTCCATATGTCCATAGTTAATAAACATGCGTAATGTTATTGTCGGCCAACTTTTGATAAAGCACGTGCTACTCATCCGTCTACTTTGAAATTTTGAATGTTAGATATCCACAATAAAGCCCGAGTAACCCGCTCTAATGCGAGCAACCTGGCCGTCGCGGGAATATTGATTGAAGTCTCCGAAAAGTATACCTAATTTCAAAAAAGCAGAGGTATCATATATGGGGCCGTAGTGATGAATTGCACTCTAGATTGACATTGCTGGAACGTGTGGCACAAAGGTGAATAAAAAACATGTGGTTGATCCCTCTTATATAGGAATCGGTATAGAACACGAAAGTGAAACGTGTCTTCACAGAAGTAGTGTAATGTTTATTGCACATTGATATATAATGTCTATTGGTGTTTTGTGGCTAAAGCGCCCTTAGGCGTTGATGCACCCACGCTGACGCCTGGTGGCACGTCTCCTCCATCACGACTACCAACGTCGATGACCATGAGCAACCGTCGTGCATATGGAAGCTGCACTACGCTGCACACGCTAGCACAACGCGAAAGACGAAGCACGTAACTGACACACTAATACAACGCGCAAGACAAAGCACGTAACTGAATCGTCACCGAGTCAAATCAGCGCGTACAGCGCGTCGTAATTGCAGCCTCCGCGATCAACTTCAGAAACATTTTCAGAGCTAATTGCGGAGGCCACGTAGCTCCGCTGTGCTGAGTACGGTGAACGCCACCTAGGTGGCGTTGGTAGTCCTTCTTGATGCCAGCGTCCCTTCGAATGCTGGCATCGAGGCGTCGTAGTGCTGAGACCAGCGAAGCGTTCACTGTCGGTGCGCGTTAGTGTCATAATGCAGTACTTCTCTTTTCTGCTCGTAGGCGGCGGCACCGCCCCGAGCAAGAGCGCGGTTACACGGAGGAGTGTTAGATATATAAGGCGCGTCTGTGTAGCTCTCTGCAAATGCGTTTGTGGCGCAATGGGTTAAACGCTCGGCGATGTATCGTCGCGGACCGAGAGGTCGTGGGTTCGATTTCCAAATTTTGCATGTTTGTGGAACTTTTTCTTCTGGTTTCTTTCTTTGTATTATGTTCTATGACGTATTTCCGTGACGGAAATACGTCAGTGAAGTTATGGTGGACCCCGGCATAAAACACTTTCGTGTTAAAAAAAGTAAGGGCGATTTCCACATAACGTTCTTTTAGCAGAGGAAGAGTTACACGCGTCATTTTTTTTCACGTGTACCTCAGCACAGCAATTCACGTGGAACCTTAATATTTTGCAATGTGATTGCCATATATTCACCCCTTTGACGAACGCGCTGCGTGGTCGTCGGTTTAGGTCAGATGACGAGGTCTAGCAAGTGGTGCAGACGTGGCATCGCGAGTAACCAAACGCCTTCATCGAGGACGTGAGATAAAAGGTGATCGCATGATGCCTAAATTACGTGACCGTGCAGCGTAGCGTACGTGGGAAAGTGATATATGTAGTTTTCCTTTCTTTGTGTAAATAAAGATTCTATGTGAAAACTGAGTTTACATTTTTATTCACCATCTACTTGATCGCACACTTCGCAATTTATTGTACGCGGCGCACTGACACACGCATCCTTACACGAAGCACGAAACAAATTTGAAGGTGTAATCACACGCTAAAATTATGGCAACTAGAACATAAAAAATAACGACATCAAATAGCGAGTGCCAAACAATTATTTTTATAAATGTCATCTCAAGCTCATCAACAGAAACACTTCCTCCAGAAATACTTCCCATTATTACAATCTGGTGTCTCTTGTTTGTTGTTTTGTTTTTTCACAGAAAACTTCTGCATTTAGGCGTTCCGGAATACGTCAAAGTATTGCGAACTTGGCTACATCAACGTATTGATAAGTCATTGCAGTAACGACATGATCGAGGTTGTCATCAGACGTAATAACTGACAGCAGGCGGCAAGGACTTAAGATGTTAACTATAACTCAACATTCGCATCAATTTTGAGTGATTCACGTTACTATGTGGCTCACAAGAAGTTAAGGGGGGAAGGAGAACAAAATCGACTAAAATGCTATTTTTTTATTTTACAATCACAATATGCCAGCATTCGTGGCAAATGTGCCCACCAAGTGGCACCCTCAGATGCGCACCCGAAGGTATTTAAAAATGGCACCAAACGCGCCCACCCCCTTGACTCCGCCTACTCGCCGCATAAGTTTCTGTGGTGTGCTGTGGCCTTTACTTTATTATTAAAGGACGCCTAAATGGGATTTAGCCCATGAGCATTTGTTTACGTCCGCATTCCTGCCGTTACCCCACCCGCGTTCATACCCCGCTTTCTGCTCGGGAAAGAAAGATTTTCTCTGCAACCACTGCAGTTTTCAAGTTGTCATTTTTGTGAATTGTTCCTGAATAACTTGGGCCCCTACTGAACCCAATTAAAGGTTTTGCCACCGGAATGTCGTTTTTTATTAAAGTTCTTGCTTAAGAAAAATCCATTAAATGTAAGTCCACAGAAAACAGAAATTTTTTACTCAACAATGGTGAAATCTGTTATTCTTTTGCTTCAGAGGAACACCCACTGGACTTCCTACAACCACATAAGTTTTCACCGTTGTACTATATGGAGGATTTCAAAATCATGTTCCTTCAGGAAATAAAACATTTTTTTATATTTTAAGAAAGGTGCTGTAATTTCCTTCCGAATTAAATACACATTTAGTAAATGCCAATTTGAAACAGTCTGGAGCATTTCATTGAATTTGGATCTAAAATAACAAAGTTACAGGCAGTAGTAGCTGAACACCCACGTTTGCTATCCATCCCTCTTAAGGAAAAGTTAACAAATGAACAAGTAAATGTTTTGCCAAGACTCTTTCGAAGTATGTGCAAGCTGATGTCCCCAAGACATGCAATTATTACCGCAGGCAGGCTTCGGTGGTACCTCATATAACTATTGAGCATTGCATACATTCGGGTCATGTGGGGAACTGTATATTTTTTTGTATTCAAACCACTTGGGAGAAATGTCTAGTACAATCTGAATAAAGCGCCATAGAAAGCACATACAGCACTCTAATTCAAAGTGTGCTTCTTGAAAAGAGCATGCGTATTCTGAAATGTACATTCAGGTTGTGCGCGCATCAGATCACTCGGCAGCCTGTACGCATGTCGATGTGAACCGACACCTGATCATAGGCGCGGCATGCGTTGTGTTTCCCTTCTTTATGCGTTGCAGCATTATTTATTTCTTGATTTATTCATTTGCTTATTTGCAATACTGCCAACGTCCTGCGAGATTATAGCAGGCGGGACGCAGACTCGTGTAAAGCACAAAGCCATGAAGAAAAACAGGCCAACTTAAAACGCACAATTTTCGAGTGTAGCCTAGCACAGTTTGGCAAGATTGAAACATAAAGTTTGGAATATCAGTTAGCATGATTTATTCTTCCTAAGTATGTTCATGTTACATATTTTACACTACAGCGTTGAACTAGAACAGAATAACAATGTAGTATAGATGCAATCATGAATACATTATATGTACATAGCGACAAACTAAGAAATAAAGAAATAAAGAAAACTGAAAATAAATAAAGTCGCTATACATAACAAATGAACACTGCGTAGGCATTAGTATTACAGACCGGGCAACAAAGCGAACATGCAAAAAATATAGCTTAAGAAAGAAAACGAAATATAACAGCAGTCATTGTAACTGAGATGCAAGCTTTTTATTAAATATACAAAACTGTTTATTGGCTCAGCGTTAGTGATTTCTTTGTGCAACTTATTCCATTCTCTAAATCACAAGTGCAAAAATTTAATATTTCATGCAGTATGAGTTGGCTGAGAGTTCATCCAGCGTTCGGGAGAGCTTATGCCGAGTTGGTCGAGTCATGGTTAAAGAAATGAACTCAGATATATGTATCAATTTCATTGTCGCCTTTCAGACATTGGAACAGAAACTTTGTTCTTGCTAGTCTTACTCGCTTTTCAATAGTCTTGATTTAGTTATCATTTCAGTTGGCAAATCAATTCTTTTGTATTTGTTGAATACAGCCGGGATATCCTTACTTTGATCAGCTTCTAGCTGCTCTAAAGGTTTCTTGTTGTGAGGAATGCAAGCAATTAAGGCATTTTCAAGGATTGGTTGGACCAGTGCAGTATAGTAGGGTAGTTTCTTTTTAGGAAGTGCAGTACGGACACGACGTCTAAGAAAGAAAAGGTTTTTCAATGCAGATGACGTTAAGTTGCTTACGCGAGTTTCAAACCTGGCGTGAGTTTCAAATATTTGAGCTCATCAACCCTTGGACTCAGGTTCTTATTAATTGCATGGTAGTAGCCTGTTCTTTCTTTTTTCCGAGTTATCATGAGCACTGCAGATTTCGGGATATCAGCTTTCATTTGCCAAACTTCGCACTATTTATGAACAGGCTGTAATGCTCCATGAAGTGTATCCTGGTCAGCTGGTGAGTTAACTTCACGATGCAATCATCTGCCAATAGTCGAAATTTCCGATTGCACTGATGTATAGAAAAAATTGCACACGTGCGAGGACATGGCCCTCGGCCTCATTGAGCTGACGGTTTGTAATGAGGACGATGTGCCGTGAATTTGTACGAGATGTAATCGGACAGATAGATAATATTGAATCAAGTGAAGAATACGAATTTCACCTAAGGGAGAAAGAAATTCTACCATTTCATTGTGAGACATGCGGTCTAACCCTTTGGAAAAATCTAAGAGCTTGAAATCAGGTTTGTTTCTGGTTGTCGGATCATTTTTTTTCTGACACACGCGGTCGAACATTTTGGAAAAAGCTAAGAGTACGAATTCGGTTTGTTTCTGGTTGTCACTTGTCAGCTATATGTCGTGTACTAATTCCACTAGATGGGTTACTGTCGAGCACCCCCTTCGAAACCCATGCTGATATGGGGATAGTACAATCCGCCGACGGGTTACGGTGCACACTTCCGACAGTAAGAAATTGCGAGCCAACAGATAGCCTACAGAACACTGCTTCCAGATCATAAATTCGAGGAAGCGCCTTGAACGAAATGTTTTTCCTTGATTACTATGGCGACACCCCCGCCACGTTTTGGTTTGTTCTTTGGTACAATTGCACAGATCCGAAAGCATCCGAAATGCTTCACTAAGCCAAGTCTCTGCGATCGCTACAATATCAGGTTCAAGGCTAATTAGCAAAAAACTGTGCGAGTCTAGTTCGTTAAGACGGCTCCTTGCATTTAAATTAACAAAGCTTATTTCCGGTGTAGCTGTGCTTTGCGATACCGTGGCAACGTTGGTTCATTGTTCTGATTTCTTTTTAACTTTCAGCGAGGGCGCCTTCGGGCCTTTAAAACATTGTAATCCCATTACATCAATTCCTTCCATCATGCATACAGATGAATATTTTACAAGAATTCCCAGTCGGCGACACTCATTGGAAAAACATAAAAAAGAAAAATTCTCTAACATTTAGAAAACGTAAAAGTCACGCCAAACCTTTGCATTGACCCAAGGTGAAGTCAATGCCAGCAGGAAGAGCCCAGTGAATGGTCCGGCCACGGAGCAATAGAATGACATAAACAGCTGTCCATGAAGATAAAAAAGGAAGCGAGACTATCACAATAAATCATCATACACAAAGAAAATTTCTGCATATCTATTGTGCATTTTCGAATTTATTGAGGTGAAGTTTTCCTGCGGCGGGTAATTAAATTATATAACAATTCATTTACTGCAACGGGTTTTGCAGTACAGCGATCCCGGATCTGCCCGGGAATCAGCAAGTCATGGAAACTACCACTGCACTACTCACGTGATGCACGCGACCTTAATCTACACTCTCTGCTCCCGAAATCGGCCATCTTTTGGTAACGGTATCTCCGGGATCAGCCGAGGTTACTATTGCACTATCCATTAGACCAACCAACCTTACTTGTAAGAAGCCGGCAGAGTATACGCACCAATTCCTGGGTAAAGAATGCATGTTATGTTCGGCCCTAATGCAGGAATTATTAGCGTCAAAGCCTATAATAGTTGCACGGAGGATATTAGGGCATTGTTTGCTGTTTCACTGAGCATATACGTAGAGGAAAAAGACTGAAATAAGTTCATACGTACTGGTAGTACTAAAGGCGCTTCATATAAGCCAATCTGGTATATGAGTAGTTTTGATTGTCTAAGTTATTCAGCAAGAAAACAGAAGTGCAGCAGCAGCCAGTCAGCAAACTCTGGGAGAGTTTGCCTAAAAAAACGGAGGCAGCATGCACTAGTGCTGCAAGGCTGGAGTAAACAGCGGAGCTGGTGATCGACCTAGCTTCTTCCACGTTTTACTACGCTTGGCTATGTTTTGCTAAGAAATGCTAAGTGCTGCTAAGCACGGTATTCCGAATCGGCTCGCCGCCGACGCGCAGATTCTCGGTTGGCCACGCGACGCGTTTCAAGATTAGCGGCTTCTTCTTCGTGTGTTCAGATCTTCTTTGGTCGTCCCATGTCACGTGCACGTGTACTCGCCACAGAGTCAATGAGAGAACGAGATTTCTGCGACCATCGCGGCGGCTTCAAACTTTATCTCCCCAGTGACGTCACGGCCAAGCTGCATCTCCACACTTGCCAGGGCGTGGCTGGGCGAAACCTGCCGAGCCGCAGCCAGAGGCGCCTGCTAGCTACGCACGCTGTGCCAGCAGGCGCTACAGCAGGGCAGCAGGCGCTGTGCCTGTAGGCTACAGCGTGCTCGCGCGCTATGCAGCGTAATCTCTAAACGAACGCGTAATCCTTGCGGCGTGTTCTCGTCGGAATCTGCATTAATTCTAAGAGATAGTCATGCTTTCTGGATAGCTTGTGTGGATGGAATACATGAGCGTTTATAGCTGAGTGGTGACCAGTGAGCTCGCCAAGCTTTACTTTTCATTATACCTAATGTCTTGCATATCTGAGTTAATTATTTCGCCTAAAGAAACTATGAATTCATAGCTTATCTTTCATGCGGGCGAGCGCCACCGCCCACATATAATAGCACTGCAGCGCACTTTTCGACCTGATTATCGTGTTGTGCGATGTATTTTAGCCTTTGTTCAATTATATTCCGAGACCCATTTACTACTTGCGAATAAGATCAGAACTTTGACTGTAACACGACGGCTCCTTTAACAAGGATGACTGCGTGCAGTAATAGAAGTTTTCAAAATGACATTTTCATGCACATGAAATAATTGTATGCATGCGGAACTGTAACAAAGGTAACTTTGACTGTAACACGACGGCTCCTTTAACAAGGATGACTGCGTGCAGTAATAGAAGTTTTCAAAATGACATTTTCATGCACATGAAATAATTTTATGCATGCGGAACTGTAACAAAGGTAACTTTGACTGTAACACGACGGCTCCTTTAACAAGGATGACTGCGTGCAGTAATAGAAGTTTTCAAAATGACATTTTCATGCACATGAAATAAGTTTATGCATGCGGAACTGTAACAAAGGTAACTTTGACTGTAACACGACGGCTCCTTTAACAAGGATGACTGCGTGCAGTAAAAGAAGTTTTCAAAATGACATTTTCATGCACATGAAATAATATTATGCATGCGGAACTGTAACAAAGGTAACTTTGACTGTAACACGACGGCTCCTTTAACAAGGATGACTGCGTGCAGTAATAGAAGTTTTCAAAATGACATTTTCATGCACATGAAATAATTTTATGGATGCGGAACTGTAACAAAGGTATCTTCAATGCTTCGCAGTAACAATGAACATCGCATAGTGCGTTACTTCTTTACAAAATCTGGTCGCTTCACTGCAGTTTTAGTAGGGAGTACTGTAACATTTGATCGCGTGTCTGCGTTGGTTGGCGCAAACATTCCATTTTTTGTTCAGTGTGGGGATACGTTGCTAATCAAGGAGGTGTTCAGCTGCGTGAGTAAACTGCGTATGAAAAAAAAAAACATTCAGTGGGGTCCCATATCGATTGCTAAGACGACTTTTACGGCGAAAGCTTTATGCGTTGACGCCGTTTCATTTGCGATAGTTTGCGTTTTTCGGTTAAATAATTATAACCAATAGTTGCTCGTAATTCGGTTTAATTGTTTTCTTACTTGCTGTTACGGAGTCTTGAATTGATCCTAATTAGTAGGTACTACTCTTTGGAACTCCTAGCTAATTAGTCTTAATTTGGCGTTACCAGTCTTATCACGGAGTCTCGAATTGATGTTAAGTAGTCTCTATTACTGTTCGCAACCCTTAATAACATTTAATTATTCGTAACTATTCTTAGTTACTTAGTAATTCACTTTAGCACGCTTTAATAAAGGTGTCGTATGATGTACGCCGCTTTGTAATTTTTGCTACCGCAAGCGTTGTCGACGATGGTCACATTCCGCGAATGAGCCAGTTAATCATTTCGCTTTATAAGGCGCCGATGCCCATTAACGCGCACGCATGAGCGCTTATGCTCCATCGCGTGCATACGCGCGCACACATCGTTTTAGAGACGGCATCCGCACAGCCCCCCTTGTAACAACGCTAAAAGGAACCCAACGCTACTCGTATTCTTTTGGAGCAAGGCGACACTTATTTGGATGCACTGGGGAGCGACGAGCTTGCTATGGAGACCGCGCATGCGCAGACCCCGGCACTACTTTTCACCGGCGCGATCTGCCGACAAGCGGCCACTGGTCCGGCGTTCCGAGTTATTTTGTGGGCACCTGTACTTGTTTACTTTTCACCGGTGACCGCCTTTCACCGGCTAACAAATGTTAACCGTTATCACTCGGCGCAGGACGCGCCTGCATGTATCGGAAGTTTCTCGAACGTTATCGATGCTTGTATCCGTTCTCTGTTGTCACCAACGCTTATGCAAGCTGATTGTAGGGGCGACGCGAATTGTCTGGTACTTTCGGGCACCGGGGATTATTCTAGAACCTTCGATGTCTCATCTATAAATACAAAAGCGTTTCGCCGCTTATCAGATTTCGACGATCGCCGACTGTGTTCGCCGCTATCGTTGTGCTTCCGAGTGTACCTTGCTTTTGTGAGCACAGGTTCGCACAATAAATAATCCGTTTCATCTTTCACAGTTTTGCGACTGTTTTCTTCACCGTCACTACTACGTGACAATACACAATATTTAGGCAACTCTGGGACCTTCTTAACAGACTCTTGAAAGATGTAGCACATTGGCTCCATAATAACCTCAACCTATATTTTAACAGATTTCTTGCCTGATGGCCTTCAGCGTCGTACCATGTGCATTTTGTTGGTAATAATGCTTGCTTTGGTTTCATTTAAATTTTTCAAAAATCATTTCCACAAAAGAAGCTAAATGGGAGAACAAAAAAAAGCCTACAGAAGGCAACGCTAAACAAATCCTAAAGTCGACATTGGCACTTACTAAACTGCTCATGCAAACGCGGATCTCACGCGCCTTGGAAATCAGTTTAGACGAATCGTTCAGTCGTTTTTGCGCACAACGCTATTCTTGTTTAGCAGTCATTTCCAACTATTGAGCACATGACACAGGTGGACACATTTTCAACGGCAATCACCTTGCTCAACATATACTAGCGGTGCTCGATCATGCACCTCCTACGCAAGACGAAGAAAGCATGGTAACAATAAAACAGCCACGATGGTATGTCAACGATTGCATCGACAGATTGCTAATGATGGTATAACGACGAATGGTGACGAAGGCATGACGACAATGGGATGACGACGGTTGGAGTAATGACAATGGTATGCCGATGACGGCATGACGAAAGCGGGAACTCATGTTGCGGAATAATGATTACAAGAATACGACGGCTTCACGACAACTGCGTGACCTCCGTGGGATGATGAAGCTGCAATGACAACGATCCTATGGAGACGACGGCGTGACAACAAAGGGATGCCTACAATGAGATGACGATTCTGAAACAATGGAAGAGGTAATGGGACCAATATATGACAACGCCAGAAAGACTACTGTATGGGGACGGCATCATAACAATGAGATCACGAAGCTGGGACGATGATGACCCAATGACTATATTAGAAAGACGACAACGACGTGACGATAATGGCATGACGACAGTGGAATCACTACGACAGAATGGTGATGGTCGAACAACCATGACAGCATGACGGCGATTGTATGGCGACAGTGCCATAACCATGAGGCATGACAACGACAGAATGTTGACCACAGACATATTGGCGTCGAAGTGCCTGCGAAAGATTGGTTACAATGATATGAAGGCGATGAAATGATGACGATGACTCCAGTTGGAACTCATGTCAGTGGTAATATGTACCACATTCCACCATGGCCCACCTCGGCTTGCACATCATCTGGTGCTTCTTTGCACTTTGTATGGTACCGGCCGACCATGCATGACAGCAGACAGTAACCAGTATCCGAAAAAATGTACATACAAGAGGAAGAAAAAGGTTCGCATTAAAAAGTACAAACAATAGCATCTACTAACAAATGCTACGCAAGTTTTAAAATATCTGTGCGGTCACTTGTTGAAGTGCCTATGATAGAGCTTTCATAAACTCGATATTTCAAAGCAGCAATTAAATGCATATGAAATGAGGTTTATTGGAACAGCGTAGATGTAGATCCTTCGGATATACGGGCACGGAACGGGCGGCTAAAACAGTTACGCCGGGCAGCGCTCTCAACCGTAACTTCGGCGTCGTCGTGGAGCGATCACGATGCTGCTGCTGTTGGTGGTGTGTATCATCTTCAGAGCAATAGCATCACCATTCACAAACTAGCGAAGAAGACGGATAGCGTCATCGGTCTAATCAAGCGGGTAGCTAACAGAAGGAGAGGCCTGAGTGAAGAGAATCTGATAAGGCTAGTCCAAGCTTTCTTGTTATGCCATTTCACGTACGTAGCGGCCATGCACGTCTGGAAGAGGGCCGAGCGAGACAAACTAAATGCCATGATAAGGAGGGGGATCAAGAGCGCGCTCGGACTACCAAACTACACACGCACCGACCGACTTCTGCAGTTGGGTATTCATAATACACTAGAAGAAATTGCAGAAGCACAAGAAAGGGCACAGATTCTCAGACTCTCCGGCACCACGGCGGGCAGACGACTCCTAACAGAGATGGGCGTCCCCCCAGCTAAAGTCAAAGACTCCTACCAAGGCCTTCCGAAAGAGCAGAAAGACCACATCATTATATCCCCCGCCCCACGCAATATGCATCCCCAGCGCAACGTGGAAAGAAGGAAGGCCAGGGCCGTGGCGCTCCTACGCTGGGCGACAGAACTCCCTGGCGGCAGCTGCTTCGTTGACGCGGCCCAATATGGCAACAGCAAAAATTTCGCAGTAGTGTCCATCAACCACAAGGGTTCGACCGTTAACGCAGCTTCGGTACGAAGCACGTCGTCATGTGCGGCCGAGCAAGTGGCCATTGCCTTGGCGCTCCTGGACGAGAAACATGCCAACATCTTCAGCGACTCCAGGGCAGCCATCCGCGCCTTCAGCGTTGGCGCCGTGTGTAAAGAAGCCTGTCGCATCCTCGACGGTAAAAGCATTGCCACCCACACTCTCACGTGGTTCCCCGCTCACATGGGATCCATCATGGGAGGCCCCACAAACCTCAACGAGCTGGCCCACTCCAAGGCGCGAGGTCTCACTTTCCGCGACCATGGAGAACTCCCCGGCCAGCCAGGAGTGGTGGAGAACAGAGATCAACCGACAACATACAATGAAATTACGCAGTACTTTTATCTCGGCAGGAGAGACTTTCCCCTTCCTCACAAGAAGTTAAATAGAGCGCAGGCATTGACCCTCAGATTATTGCAAACAGGCTCGTATCCCAGCCCGGCTTTATTACACAAGCTTTATCCCGACACTTATGCCAGTAGTTCTTGCAGGCACTGCAATGACTTCGCTAGCTTAGACCATATGCTCTGGCGTTGCCCCTCGTTACGGCACGGAACAAATAAGGAACAGGCACGGAACAAATAAATGAGGACAAGTGGCTCTCCGCTATCAAGAGCCCCGATGCCGGGGCGCAACTATGGGCTGTCCAGAGGGCCCACGATGCGGCGGTCGGGCATGGCCTGACTGTCCCAACGTGGGAGCGGCCCGCTGCGCGCTGAGTCGCGTACCTCAGGACGTTCATTAAAGTTTTCCATCCATCCATCCATCCATGGTGTATTACTTCTTCATCACAATCACCCCCGGGAGAAAAAGCAGCCATCCTGGCGACTCAAGCAGTAGTGACCACGAGCGGCTCACGGTAATGCTTAAGGCAATCGACGTGAACAATGTCACGTCCACGACGACGGAGGTCAAAGGGGGATGTCGGTGGTTCGATGAGGTAATTCACCGTAGACGTGCGCTGGACAATACGATAAAGTCCATCCAAGCGGGGAAGAAGTTTTGAAGAGAGGCCAGGAGCATTCGCAGGTACTGACAGCCAGACGAGGTCACCGGGAGAGAAGACAGGTTGCACATAGTGAGCGTCATGGAGCCTTTTCTGGCGCTGTTGCTTAGCGGTGGTGAAGTGGTGCGCTAACTTGCGACACTCCTCGGTATGACGTGCTGCAATCGAAACGGGCACACACTCAGAAGCATCGGGCTAGCAGGGTAGCAAGATGTCAACGGTGTGGGATGGGTGACGGCGGTAGAGCAAAAAATTAGGGAGAAAAGCCAGTGGTAGTCTGGGTTGCAGTGTTGTAGGCGAATGCTACAAATGGTAGGATAAGGTCCCAATCTGTGTGGTCAGATGCGACGTACATGGTCAGCATGTCACCCAGGGTCTGGTTGAAACGTTCGGCGAGTCCATTGGTCTGGGGGTGGTAGGTGGTGGTTGTCTTATGAATAACGTGGCACTGAGCCAGAAGAGGTTCGACAACCTGTGACAAAAAGATGCACCCTCTGTCACTGAGAAGTTCACGAGGTGGGCCATGGCGGAGGATGAAACAGCGGAGCAGGAAGGAGGCGACGTCACGTGCCGTCGCCGCAGCTAGTGCCGCAGTTTCAGCATATCGCGTAAGATGGTCGACGGCGACGATGATCCAGCGGTTACCGGCGGGTGTCATAGGAAGCGGACCATAGAGATCATTTTCCACTTGATCAAATGGTCAGGTGGGACAGAGAAGGGCTGGAAAGCTCCAGCTGAACGGCAAGGCGCAGATTTTCGATGTTGGCAGTCATTACGTGGGCCAACGAATTTGCGGACGTATATAAACATTCCTCGTCAGTAGTAGCGCTGACGAAGTCGTTCATATGTTTTGAAGACTCCAGCATGGGCGGAGTGCGGATCAACGTGAAAGTGTGCGCAGAAAGTGGGCTGCAGGCTACGCGGTGTGACGAGTAGCCATTTGCGGCCATAAGATGCCTAGTTGCGTCGGTGCAGAAGGTCATCGCGAATGGTGAAGTAAACAGCTTCGCGGCGGAGTGCGCGAGAGGCTGGTAGCGTGGGCTTGTCGGAAAGTAGGTCCAGGAGGGCCGCTATCTAGGGGTCGTGGCGCTGCCCTGAAGCAATTCTGTCGATGGCGGGATCGAGACGACGAGTGTTAGTGTCAATAGGCAACTAAGGTTGGTAGGCAGAGGATACCGTGACAGAGCATCTGCATCCGAGTGCTTGCGGCCAGAGCGGTCGACGACGTTGATGTCCAACTCTTGAAGTCGAAGAGCCGATCGGGCAAGGTGGCCACATGGGTCTTTCACATTTGATAGCCAACAAAGGGCGTGATGATCTGTGATGACGTCAAACGGGCGGCCGTACAAGTAAGGACGGAACTTGCTAAGGGCTCATACGATGGCTAAGCATTCTTTTTCAGTTACAGTATAGTTTATCTCCACTTTGGGGAGGGTACGGCTGGCATATAAGCAACAACGCATTCAGGATTCCCGGGCTTTCGTTGTGCTAGGACGGCGCCGAGACCAATTCTGCTGGCGTCTGTGTGTACCTCCGTCGGAGCTGCAGGATCGAAGTGACGCAGAATAGCAGGCGAAGCGCGAAGATGTCGTGAAGTAGTGAACGCCTCGTCGCAGGCTGGAGACCATGATGACATGTCGCCGGAGCTACCCAGAAGCTGTGTCAGAGGGCGTATTATAGACGCGAAGTTGCGAATAAAACGTCGAAAGTACGAACATAAGCCGACGAAACTGTGAAGTTCTTTGAGATCTGTCGGTCTGGGAAAGTCAGTAACGGCACGCAATTTCGCAGGATGAGGTTGTACTCCGTGCTTAGACACGACGTGGCCAAGAATGGTTAACTTTCGAGCGGCAAAGTGACATTTCTTGAGATAAAGTTGGAGACCAGCGTTGGCAAGGCACGTCCGAACGCACCTGAGGCGGTGATGGGTCGTAAAATCCGGAGCGAAGACGAAAATATCGTCGAGGTAACACAGACACGTTTGCCATTTCAAGCCACGCAAAAAAGTGTCCATTATTTGCTCGAACGTTGCGGGGGCATTACAGAGGCCGAAGGGCATCACGTTGAACTCATAAAGTGCATCAGGGGTAAAAAATGACGTTGTGGGCTTGTCAGAGGCGGCCATGGGAACCTGCCAATACCCTGAGCGCAAGTCGAGTGAAGAGAAGAATTGAGACCCCTGTAAACAGTCGAGGGCATCATCTATTCTCGGTAGAGGGTACACGTGTTTGCGGGTGATCTTATTTAGGCGGCGAAAGTAAACACAGAAGCGGATAGAGTCATCCTTCTTAACGAGAACGACCGGCGAGGGTCACGGACTGTGAGAGGGCTGAACAATGTGGCGGCAAAGCTTGTCGTCGATATGCTCCCTAATCACACGGCTCTCCATAGGAGACACACGGTATGGTCTTTGCCGCAGTGGATTTTGGGAGCCCGTGTCGATGTGGTGCGTGACAGTTGACGTGCGTCCTAGGGAAGGCTGAATAGCGTCGAAAGAAGAACGAAAATGGTACAGGACGGCAATAAGCTCTGAACGCTGCTCTGGTGTAAGGCCGTCAGCGATGGATGGGCTAAAGATGTCGGTGCAAAAATTGTCGGTAGCAGAAACAGCGCAGATGTCAGTAAGGTAGTCGCGAAAAGTAGCATCTGGCACATCGACGATGTGCAGGGATTGAATGGCTTGGACATGGCCGAGACACTGGCCAAAGAGCAATGTGTGCGGAGTGTACTGTTACCGAGCCGATGGGGAAGTCCGTACATCCGGAAGGAAATCAGACAGCGTCTCCAAACATAATGCGACGTTTTATTGTCGTCTCGGAAGTATATAGAAAAAGGGGGAGAAGGAGGAGGTGGGAAAGAAGAAAAGGTGGCACACGGTGCAAGGGAAGCTGCCGCATGCCGATTCGGCTGACGTAATTGATAGCATTCCTTTCCTCTTAATATCCGTAGCGCTCTACCGGCTTCTTCGTACGAGCGGAACGCCGCAGTTGGAGCGGTGCTTCTGAGCCATCCGATGCGGTACTGGAATCCGGCGCCCTCTCCTCTGTGGACATCGGGTCTTCCTGGGGTTCGACGGATGGGGCCCCGGATGTGTTTGTAGTATTCGGACAGTGCCACGTTTCCTACAGGGCTTGGTGGCGGCCAACCCCCGATAACATACCGGCAAACACTTGATAGCATCTCGTCTGCTGCTGTCAGTGCTTTCAACTCCTGGCATGACACCACGGGATGGTCCCATCCGTCGATGGCGAGCACCACGTCATCGCATTCTTCAACTGCTGGTTCCGGCGTCCTGCAACATTTGTGGCAAACGGCTCAGTGCATCGGAGTTGAGCATCAGTTTACCGGGTTTAAACATCAATTTAAACTTGTAAGCTCTCAGCAACAGAGCCGATCTTTCAATTCTTGCAGCGGCCATTGCCGGGGTCTGGCGATCTGCCTCCATAAGGCCTAGCAAGGGGCGGTGATCAGTGACCAGCGTGAATTCACGTCCCAGGAGGTAATCCCAGAACCGAGTAACTCCGTACACCAGCGCTAAGGCCTCGCGTTCGATCTGGGAGTATTTCCTTTCGGCTACGGTCAGTGTCCAAGATCTAAATCCAATTGGTCTGTCCTCGCCATCTATGCGATGAAAAAGCACCGCTCCGACGCCATGCTGCGAACCATCACATTTTAAGAGTAGCTCACGTTTTGGGTCAAAATGCGTTAAGACCGGCGCAGCGCACAGCACATTCCTGGCCTCTTCGAAAGCTTGCTCTTCTTTCTTGCCCCAAACCCATTTTGCTGCCTTTCTACCACTGGGGTTGCCTTTTCATACATGTACAATTTTCTATTTTTATGATTTAATAGTAAACGTATTTTTTCTCTCTCTCTCTCTAAAAGCCGATATAGCGGCGCGAGCAACGTAGGCAGATTGGGTAAGAACTTGTAAAATGTTATCACGCCAAAAATTGATCGCAATTCGTTGACGTTTCGTGGGACCGGAGCTAGCCTTATAGCGCCAACATTTTTTTTTCTAGCGGATGCAATCCCTCTGCGTCGATACGGTGACCAAGATAGGTTACTGATGGCTCAGAAAATCTGCATTTGTCGGCACAAAGCTTGATGCCATGCTCCTTGAAACGATGAAGCACCGCTTCTACTTTATCATTCTGGTCCCCGGCGGCGTCTGCTATTAGCACATCATCTAGGTACGCTTGGGTACCTGGCAGACCCTTTAACACATCCTCGATCTTGCGTTGAAATATAGCGGGTGCTGACGCTATGCCAAAGGGTAAGCGATTGTAGCAGAATAGTCCCTTGTGGGTGTTAATGACCGCCAGCTTTTTGGAGTCGTCGTGAAGCGGGATTTGCTTGTAAGCGTCTCGGAGGTCTACAATGCTGAACTTCTCTCCCCCACAGAGATTACCAAATATGTCATCTATAATCGGCAATGGGTATTGTTCCAGCTTCGCACACGGGGTTCAAGTTGACTTTAAGGTCACCGCAAATCCGCACTGTCCCGTCTTTTTTCAGCACGGGCTACTATGGGCGTAGCCGATTCAGAATGAGGCACGGGGGAGATTATGCCCGCCGCAACTAACCTGTCCAGCTCTTGAGACACGTTTTCGCGAAGTGCAAATGGAACCTTCCTTGCCTTGTAAAACTTGAGGTTTCCTCCGTCTTTGACGTGTAGTCGGGCCGGTGGGCCTCTCAGCAGTCCAGTTCCGTCGGTGAACAGCTCCGCGTAGCACTCCAGTATTGCTGCGGACGGCGAAGCAGACGTGCTTGTTTCTTTGACGTGTAATACAGGGACGCCTTCGTCACGCAATTTCTGCAAGAGATCCCGGCCACAAAGGCTGGAGTCGTCACAATTCAGAACCGTTAGGCTACAGTTTACTGCCGACGATTGGTAAGACACATTCATCTTGAGCACTCCAAGCACCGGAAGCTTGCCGAGATAACATGACAACTTTATCTGTGCTTCTTGCAGCTGCGGCCATCGTTGACGGTGCGTTTCATAAACTGCCCTGGGAATTACACAGACTGGCGATCCTGTGTCGATGTCCATTGTCAGATTGATGCCACCCCAATTGAAACATTTCCTGATAGGTGGAACCAAGGCTGGAGCAGTGGTCAATGACCAAATCTGCGATGCGCTGCTCTCGCTATCTTCAGTATCGTCCTTCGTATGTGGTGTTAATGCTAGCGCTCTGTCGGTGGTGGTTTCGGGCGAGCACATTCTGGCTAAGTGACCCTGCCGCCTACACTTGAAACATCGCCGATTCTTTAGCCTGCACGTCGAAGCTTTGTGCCCGTAGCTTCCACAACATCTGCACAGTGCTTGCGACGTTACCGGTTTCTTTTTACTCAAGCCTGGTTCACGTCGCTGGGATAATTGTAGCACATGCATCTGCTCACTCTCGACTGAAATGCCTGGCGAATCTAGTTCTGCGGTTTCCGCGGCAAGAGCGAGGGCCTCAGCGTCAGCCAAGGACAAATCCTTCTTCGCTAGTAGCTGTTTCGGTAAGCTCTTGGACCTTACACCCCACACTATCCGGTCTCTTATGATGTTGTCCAACATTGACGCAATTTGGCAATTATTCGCCATTTGGCGTACGGCCACAATGAATGCATGCATAGACTCTCTCTCTTGCTGACAGCGATGATAGAACATGAACCGCTCGGTAATTTTATTCGGCTGTGGGTTATAATAGCTGTTTAAGGTCGTCACAACCTCATTGTAGCTCAAAGAACTTGGCGGTAGGGGTGCAACTTTTCCACATAAAACTTCAACTGTCGAAGTTCCGAGCGCGGCAACAACAAGGCTCTTTTCTTCGCATCTTCGGTGATACTGTTAGCTTCAAAGTACGCTTTGATTTTTACACTGTAGGGTTGCCACTTATCTCTCGTATCATCGAAGTCTGGTAGCCTGTGGGCCATGCCTGGCGTTGGTTCAGGGCAGTTGTCAGGTCCTGGAGATCCTCGTCGCCCCTGTTACCGAGCTGATGGCAAAGTCCGTACATCCGGAAGGAAATCAGACAGCGTCTCCAGGCATAAGGCGACGTTTTATTGTCGTCTCGGAAATATATAGAAAAGGGGGGAAGGAGGAGATGGGAAAGAAGAAAAGGTGGCACACGGCGCAAGGGCAGCTGCCGCATGCCGATTCGGCTGACGTAAGTGATATCATGGACAAAAGGTTGCATACGAAAATATGGCTGACACCAGCCGAGAACTCGAGGGCCGCGAAGGGAAGCAGTGCAGTATTTTTGGCGATGAATGTCTCAGGAGGGGCGAACTAAACAGCGGCATCTCAGATGCTTCCACAGGACACAGGTAAAACAACAGCGGCGTGCGGAGGAATGTCGGTCTCCTCAGCGACGACTAATTTAGGGTGATGTTCGGGAGAATTGTCTGAATGGAGATCGCACAAAGGAGTAAGTTCGACTTCGGCCCGCTCGCAGTCGATGATGGATTTGTGTCGTGAGAGGAAATCCGATCCAAGAACGACGTCGTGAGACCAGGATGGCAGCACAACGAACTCAATAAAGTACATCATGTCCTCAATTAAAACTCAGGCCGTACAAGCTGCTAACGGCTGAACATGCTGCGCCGTTGCAGTACGAAGGGCTACGCCAGCAACTGGCGTCCTCAATTTCCAGATGGAGCGAAGGAGTCCTTTATTTATAACACAAAAGGTGGCACCAGTGTCCACAAGGGCAAGAGTTGATACTCCCTCGACAGAAACCGCAATTACGTTCGATGGAGAAATGTGAGGACTTGGACGCTGTGACGGCGACGCAGTTCTTGCCTCGTGAACTGCGGCGTTTAGTTTTCCTCTTCTGAAGGCATCGGACGACGATGCATTGGGGAGAGGGAGCGCCGACGTGGTGACGGAGAGCGTCGGTCAAAGGACGCATGACGATCAGGAGTGCTTGGAGGTGATCCTGAAGTGGAGCGAAGCGGTGGCTGGTCGGCGTAGCGAGTCATTCGTTTGCAGTGGTTGACGTGGTATGAAAGCAGTGTGCGTTCGATACCGTGCTCCGACGCCGGCGTACGTGAGAGGAGCAGCTACCAGATGCGGCTGAAGGGACACTGGCGCAGCGTCGGCAATTTCTGCTTCGATCGCCTGCCGAAAAGGACGTGACAGGTGAGGAGTAGGACGCGGCTGGGGCTGTTGCTGAGCAAACTACACAAGTCAGAGCTGCCGAGCTACTTCCTCGCGGATGAACGCCTGTAGCTGCGGCTACAGTCTTCACTGGTTCGAGTTGACGGCCACGCCTGCGAGTCTGTCGTCGTTGGTAACCAGGCGACGAGTCAAGGCCCGCTGTTTCCGGAGTTCGTCGTAGCTCTGGCACAGTTTGATGAGTTCTGCTACGCTGTTCGGGTTTTTTGCAAGCAGCATCTGAAAGACGTCATCGTCAATGCCTTTCATTATGCGCTTGATTCATTCAGATTCGGACATCGAGGCGTTGACGCGCTTTGAGAGGTCGAGAATGTCCTCAATAAAGCTTGTGAACAACTCGCCCGGCTGCTGATCGCGCTGGCGCGAACGCTGTTCGCTACGCAACTGCCGCACGGCGGGCCGTCCGTACTCATGTATGAGGGCGGCCTTGAAGCCAGACCAGGTGAAAAAATCTGCCTCGTGCTTTTTAAACCACAGATGAGCCACATTTGAAAGGTAGAAGAGGACATTGTTCAGTTTAGCGGTGTCATCCCATTGGTTGTGGACGCTTATCCATCGTAACTCGATAGACAGTCCTCCACATTACTGTCGTCGTTGTCGCTGAAGACCACCGGATCCCTCAGGTAAGGCACCCCGGAGCAGATGATGGGTGGAGGGGCCGTGGATGGCGGGGGCGTGGTTGCGTCTTCGGGCATAGCGGGACGAAGTGTACGGGTGCGGAGTTCCAAAATGGAAGCTTGGCAGGTGGTACCCAGCACTTCCACCAACTGAAATGAGGTTTCCTGAAACAGGCGTAGATGTAGAGTGATCACGATGCTGCTGCTGTTGGTGGTGTGCATCATATTCAGAACATGGTGTACTTCTTCTTCATCACACATACAGCAAAATACATACATAACTTGTGTCACGGCGTGGCTATGTTAGCTATGTAAGCTGGGGTCGGTTGCCGTTTCCTGTTACGTGTGTGGCGGTGCATGCGCAGAGAGTGGTGCTTTGCCTACTCGAATTGTCAGCACGTGGACGGGTCATTCATCGGAAATAAAGTGGAAACAGAGATTACTTTTACACACATTGACCGAGCGAACAAAACGTCCTCGTATAACATCAGCAGCGAATTGAATGAAAGAAGTGCAGGTACTATCCGTGACGCATTTGCTATAGCGTGCGTGGTAGCAGCCCCATAACGAGGAAGAATTCTCGGAACGCGCAGATTGTGCCGAGCATGTATGCTTTGCACGTTGAGACAATCATGTTCGGAAACTCTATGATCTAGCGTGTTGTAGTTGCGATCCGAAATTCTCCAATCAAGCGTGAGAAATGGTCATACGTACCCGTGCTGCGGTGCCAAGGTAAGGTACAGCGATTGCGAACAAGGTCATTATGGTGCCACTTGCGAAAGCTGCAACGGGAGTTTGTAACCGTGTCTGAGATGTGAGAGCAAGAGTTTACTTTCTGATGTTACTATTACAAATGTCAAATTCGGACCGTACAATCACGTTTCATAATAGCGTTTACAGCATCTGATTCTTAAATGTGGGGCAGTCGAGCCCAAATAAAAAACTTTTCACTTGCCCAGCTTCATAGCCGCAACAAGCATCGGAAATGGTGCAATATGAAGCAACAAGCTGCATTACCTATAATAAAGCGGAACGTCTTTAAGTCTAAAGCATAGTCATTCGCTTGCCAAAACCGAAGGTCTCAAAAAATGTATCTCATCTCGCCTATATCTTTTCAACCGTAGTATCTAATCGCCTCGCTTTGGTACCGTTATGTATAAAAAAGAAGTCACTTCTGATCACGCGTGGGCCACGAGCACAGATAGATAGCACCTTATCGCGGAATGCATGATACAGTCAGAGGTAAATTTCTCTCCTGGCTTGGTGTAGTGAGGGGCCTAGCTCTAAAGTACGTTCATCATTCTAAAAGGGATTCGTCACATTTAAGATAGTTCACTCGGTCATAGCAGATGTAATTCCCCAAGCTCATACCTGTGCTTATCAGGACGTAGAAGGCATCATCATTATCATCAACATGAGCCTATATTTATATCTACTGCAGGATGAAAGCATACATGTGTGCAATTTGTTGCAGAAACTTGATGGTTGCTCAGCTATGACAACCCGGTATTTGACCCCTTAGGGCTCATGAATGGCGTGAGGAGACTCGGGCCAGTTCACGCCACCACCTTTTACCCCTGAGGGCCCACTAGAAATAGGGAGGGAGCCGGATCGCCAGACTATAGACCGCACGACCTCCACTAGCTATAAGGTAAACATGTAAGCTTTTTAATGGGTGAATAAATGTCACGCGCGTTACAATGGTATCGCTTTGTTTAGGAAAGAACTCATTACTCGTTTGTGCAGTGTTGGATGCACAGGTGGCGCCACTGCCACACCACGCATCACGCAATCGAAGCTACAGTTAGGCTCTGGCTCGGCCATCAGGGAGGCATAGATCCGAAGCATATTTGTGAGTCTGGAAACGAGTTGTCGGGTTTGCAGATAGATGATCCTCCCTTATTAAGTGTAATCCATCAAACTGAAACATGTGGTGATCAGCAGTTATGAGTCTTATGTGTGAAATGTTGCGCATAAATATGATGGTTTCTCGGCTATGGCGCCTCCGCGTTCGACACGTAGGGTCTAGAAACGGCGTGAACAGATTCGGGAAACAACACATATGGATGCCAATTCGCGCACACCATCTTTGACCACGATGGGCGCCATACGACTGTGAAAGAGCGCGATTGCAAAAATAGGCCGTTTCACCCCCACTATCTCTATCATAGGTTGAGCACGGAAGCTTTGCAATGCGTGAATCACTGCCACGTCTATATTTAAGTTAGCTCTTTTCTGTGCCATAGCAGTCATTTTTTCAGCAGCACGTATTGGACGTTTTACGTATGCCACAATGGCTGCGTCCCCGATGCAGCCTACCCAATCTTTTTTTTTTCTATGAATGACTCCCATGGGGACATCATGTATCTAGATAACAATATAAATGCCAAACTCCTGAATCACCCTCCTGCCTCAAAGTGCCACATTTTCTAGCGAGAGATACATTGGATGCAGTCTCGCCGTTTCGCTGTGGCCGGTGGCCTCACTGCGAGCTGAGCCGTTGCCTAGCAACCACCGCAGCTGGCAGCGCCGCTCGCCGCGCTATCTGGCGTTGTCTGCTCGGGTTACCACGGCGCGGCGACGCGCCGCCACCGCCGAAGTTGTGTTGGAAGTTTTCGTCGCTTGCATCTGGCATGACGTCAGAGGAGGAGCTGCTCAAACCGCGTTGCAACAGAGGAGGAGCCAGCATTGCATCGTAGATATAGAAGGGGCAGCTCGGTGGGATTCATCGGCAAATATGGAAAGTGAGTCGGAGAGACCGAAAGAAGCCAGGGGCGCTTTAACATAAAATAATTCCAAGCTGTTTTGATTCCAATTTCAGCAGTCAGCCTCCACGATTGGTCAAAACATTTTCGGGTCGCTCCCAACTTCGCCTGTCAGTCACGCAACGCCACGAAAACCGCGATAGCTCCCCATCTGATATAAAGTGTACGCACTGACTATGAATGATTAAACCGCACAAAAGAACAACAATCATTCCTGATTCGACGCCTTTTCACCATTAGCTCTCAGCTATTGGTTAAATGTTTCCTGGCAACGCCCACTTTACCTGTGTGCCACACGACCTCACAAAACCGCGAAAACTCACCACGTCAAAGTGACACGTACGCAAAAAAATGCATTATTATGCCGAACAAAGCTGAAAATTTTTCTGAATAGCCACAGACTGCCGTGTTCCGAAAGGAATAGAAGATGTCTGCCCGCCGATCACCCAGGCCCTCGCTACTCGCACCTGCCGGTCAGCACTGTATTTATTTGCGCATGACAAACCTTCTTGCGCGGCAGTAAAACGTTATCGAGCCCTTCGGCATGCATGCGACATCGCTCTGCCAACTCTTCCTTGCTGAGGATCCGTTTTAGCGGCATTATTATCCTTCCGTTGCACGCCACCGCGATTTTCGACCAGCCACTGCGAGCTAAGTTAGGCGAAGCGGACCAATCGGAGAAGCCGGCACCACCCTCTTCATGGGGTTATCTATTTTCACTGTGCTGACTCGGCCCCATTGAACCCCTCTCCACTACAGCGTGCTGCTCGCCTCCATTCCAGCCAAATAAATACGAAAAACCGCCGAGTGTAGACAATGCTATTGGTTTTGAAAGCGAACAAAAGTTACCTCCTATAAATGAGGAGAGTGTTTGATTGGGTTGTTTACACAACGATGCGGGTCACCGCCTGATACTTGCGTCGGTGGTTACGTAAATTTGAAATCAGGAGTTTGGAATCATTTGACGTTAAAGCGCCCCAGGCTTCGCCGTCGGAACGTAACAAGAGAAGGCGGCGAACGGAGGAGACGGAGGAAGAACGAGCCGCACGCCTCGTGAAGCGTCGTAAGTACGAAGCGGCCAGGCGAGTGGATTCAGATGAGGATAGCACCCGAAACGTGCTCAACTCACTGGACGACAACCCCTTATTCTCCCGCCTCACCGACCATCGGGCCGTCTTTCTGGCAGTTGAGAAACAACATAATGAAGACTTTCAAAGTAAATGTGTTACACTTCGAAAATGTCTAGTCTTTAATGTAATCATAACTAAATGAGAGGTAACAACCAAACCTAAACACTCAGACGTACGAAGCTAAATAATAAAGATGAAACCGTAGAGAGAACCAAGCTAAACAATAAGATAACCACACATGTCGCTAAGCACACCCAGGCATAAATGAATTAGGCCACAGCCAATTTCTTAGTTCCACTTCCCATTTCTCTCTGGCAGAAGACTAATATTCCAGACTGAAAGTATCCTTTAAAACTATAATAAAGAAATTTTCAAGAACTCTAACATAACCGTTGGATATGTATCGTGTGCGTTGACTAGGTTCCAAAGTAGGTACTCTAAATTGGCCTTGAAATGCATTGCAGTTTCAATTATTAGGTATCGGTAGAATGGAAAACTGCAATACAGAATACTGTTATATACTAGAATATTTATTTCACACGACATAATCAGTGTACCTTTTTTCTAGGAGTTGATGCAAGCCATACAATTTCTTGTAAATCGTCGTGATTCGAGAACTTGTTCGCATTGATTGTACAGTTAAAACCTGCCCAAAATGTTGGTAAATAAACTGGTATTCAGTGATATTTTGTGAAATGCTGTGCAGGCAAATATTGTGCGAAATATTGTGTCCGCTGCTGCCATGATGGTTGCTGAGCGACAATTTTCGCTTGTCCTTAATTTTTATCGGTAATAATCTCCGACGGACTTGTAAGAAAGGCGTACGTATACATTAAGCGGGTAACCTCGCTAACCTGCGTATGGTGATTAAAGATGCGATGGATAACCATTCTGTGCATCATAAAGTTAAAAAAAACTACCGACAGTCGGCATTATTTCATACAATCCACAGTCCCACTTTCTACTACCCGCCTTACGTCATCTTAGTATCGTACAAGGGGTAAAATTGTACTAGGGTGGAAGCTTGCTATAGTTGGTAATGCATCATACCGGTGTTTTGCGCAGCCCATACAAATAAGTTGGAAGTTAGCGATTTTTCTCCTCTGTGCTTTTTCTGAAGTGCTTCACGTACTGCTCAAAACACCGCTATATTCCCAATAAACATTCCACCCGAATGCCAAAGAACATACCTAGAAGGCGCATGACGATGACAGCCTTCTTCTCGCTGATCTTGACGTAAGGTGTGAGCACATCGATGTAAAATATCGCTGCGTGGGAGTTCACAATCGACGACACCGTGCTGCGAAAGAAGAAAATACAGAGAGCTTTCTGTGATCAGTTACTGCTTCAGTAATTTATCCACTGGCAATGCGGCAAAGTCGCAATTTTGTTTGGACTGGTGGACGCTTTTGGTGCGCACACGTGTAAGTAAACAGGCAAATAGAGGCCCAAGAAGATATGCACGCTAATATTGCCAGTCTGCGAAAATTTTGTACAGGCACGCTGATGCCCAAGGCTAGCATAGATGAAATTCCAGAAGCAAGACTGCGTCTTTGACATTTATTTTGAAAGTGTCAGGGACGATTTTAATCAGATAGCATACGCACGGTTATTTCAATAGGTCACTTTCGTACACATGATGATTCTGATGATTCATGATGATTCTCCACTTTCTGATCGATGCCTGTGCATTCCAATACATCCTTAAGAAAGGACAATCTGAGCGTGCCTTAGGTGTGTGCACTCGAGAGCAGCTGTCGTTCCTACCTTGTCGATGCTCCCACGAGTCCAGCCAAAAAAAGGCCTCTGAGCATGGGAACTTCAGCGAGGTGCCTCACCATATAATATGGAATTATCTGAAAGGAGGCATCTACAATTACTAACGGAACAAATAGGTGAGCATAGCTTCGGCTATGTGCGCAAGTATTTTTCATGAACGAGCAGTATTGCGATTCATAACTTCAATTATCAATAAAGCAGACATTTTTCTAAACCATGGTATTTTAAAGATGAATCAATAACTTGATCTTAAACTAGCGTAGTAGAGAAATTGTAGTATTATAATATATGTGTTTTGCATTATTGTTTTATACATTTTCAGTGAAGCTCACAGAATGTTAGACATGCTCTCGTCTAGACGCCATCACAGAGAATCAACAATGGATCCACATAGCTTTAGTAATGAAGATATTGAACATCTTGGACACACACCCTACTTATGTCAAAATTGCGAAACAGTGTACCTCAACGGCCGGTTATCGAATCGCCATAAAACTAAATTGCCTGAACTGTCCCACAGTGTAAAAGGAAAAAGTACCTAATCCAAAACTGCCTTTTAAAATTGTTCCAGTGTTCCCTATGTGACGTTATACTTTTTTTTCAATTTGGCTTTATATTTGTCAGCGTGAATATTGTATAGAAGTCTTATACTACGTGCCATATCAACTTGAGCAATGCATGAGTGCTAAGGGACACTGTAAGGCAGATATTTTCTGACTTTTGATCTGTACACCAAGAACAAGTTGTGTGGAAAAGATTGTTAGACGCCAAAAAACTAAAATAAAAGTCGTAAGAAGCGTTTGGCTGTTTTCTGCCATTGAGGAATGTTTGCTTGAGCTCATATGCTTATGTGCTTTCGCAAATCACCCGTAAAACCTAGCGAAACAGGTCGGAGCTCTCGTAAAAGCCAAAAGTACGTAGCGCACAAGTATAATGGTGATGCCTAGACAGACAGACAGACAAAGAACTTTATTAACTGGGTCCTGAGAAGCCCTGCCCTAGGGCAGAGCTGCGGGCCGCTCCCACATGGGGACGGGTAGGCCGAGCCTAACCGCCGCATCGTGGGCTCTCACAGCCCAAGTTTGGCGTGAAAGTTCTGAGCTCTGGGTGGCAGAGCTCTATTCTTCTTCCGTGATGCGATTGGGTCCCTGTAACGAGGGGCATCACCAGAGCATGTGTTCTAGATTGCTAACAGCCACACAGTCGGGGCAAGTAGAGCTAAAGGCCTCTGCAGTGATCGAATGAAAGAGGGCCAGGTTGGGATATGACTTACTCTGAAGCATGCGTAAAGTGGACGACAGAGGTCTAGCCAGTTTGCTATGAGGGTGAGGATAAGTCCTCCTACCCAGCTGATAGAGCTTAGTGATTTAGTTGAAAGTAGTGAGAGTGTCCCGAAACTCGAGAACCCCGGCCTCTGAGCTCTCCCTTGCTAGTCATAACGGATAACTACATAGACGGTAACCAATGTTTCCCACCAAAGCTGTCCCACTGTTCTTGCAGCGCACATTCTAGAGCAATTCGCTAGAGCAATTACCATACTTCTAGGAGCCTAGTTGCAAAAAAGACCGACTGGGATCTATATAGTTCTCATGTGTGATTCGCTACATTGCACGTCTTGCAGAAGCGATTTAACAATAATAGAAAAATTTGATCTCTATCGTCCTCGACTGTACCCGAACGTTCCCCATGTCTGGGGTATTAATCCGTACAAATAGTGAAGCTTTGAAATTCTTCTAAATAAAAAATGATCAACGCCAAATTTGACCAAGCATCACCCAAGCTTGTATGTCCAGCGGAAAAAGCAAATGTAGGACGGTGGTTCACGACGCGTTAAATTGTCAACGACACGAGAGGACGCTCGTTGTGATGGCGAGTTAACTCGTCAACGGCAGTTAAGGTATGAAGGTGGTCGCACGATGATGTATAGTGTGAGACAACGAAATGGCGATGCGACGTTGATAACGACACGATGACGGCTGAATGGCCACGGCGAGATGACCATGGATGGCTGCAAGAAGATGACGTGATGACTATGAGATTGCAACAGTAGAATGACGCCGATGGCACAATGACAAAAAGATTACGACCCTGAAATGACGACGACGCTATGACGTGTGATTTGTATTGTATGAAGACGACGAAATAAAGATGACATAAAAATATTGGATTGATGATGATGACATGACGACGATGTAATAATAGTGGGGTGACGATACCGCAGTGAAGGCGATGCATGACGACGGTGCAGCAAATACGGATAAATGACGACCACGGCCTTGTGACGACGAAAGCAGTTGGACATTCTGGAATAATTGCGATGGTAAGACGTCGACGGCTTGACGACAATGGGATGACGTCGCTAGAGTGGCAGCATTGAAATCAGCATGGAGACATCACGTTGAAGTAGGTTCACAATGGCATGACGGCGACGGCCTTGTGACGACCAAAGTGGTTGCTATGATTACGGTGGTCTGATCACAATGAATGTACGACGACCAAGGAATGAGGACGACTACATTGCAACGGCGTGGCGAAGGCGGCATGATCACGATTCAAGGATGGCGACGGAATCAGAACGACGGACTGTAGAAGCTGGCTACAAGATGAAGGTATGATCGTGACAGAGTGACAACACAGTGGGGACGACAAAGTGAAAACCATGGAATTATTACCACAGCTCGACAACGAAGAAATCATCACAGCGGAACGTTGGCAATGAAATGGTGACAACGCAATGAAGACGATGGCATGACGATGGCAGTGAGTTTGGGTTGGAGCTCACCTTTGCACTTAACTTTATCATCTGCCCCACCGGGCTGCCTGTGATTTCTAGTGGTGCTTTGCCCTATGCCCTGTGCAGATCATTGGTTCAAGACAGCACTGTCACATATATATACGAAAGTGAATTCACCTAAAAAAGGCAGCTGCATGCTGCGCCAGCAATATAGAAAAATAGTTATTGCGTAAAAGGCTAGTAGTTAGAGCTTACCAAATTAGATACTTCTAAGAACGCGCTACAACTTCCTCTGTGGTAGTTTTCAGTGAAGCTTAGTATTTGCCAGGCTTGTTAAAAATTACTGAGTAATTATAGAGCAGGCAAAACACGATATTACTTTTACTAGCTCTTCACATTAGCCAAGAAGATGAATTTGCATGCGATCTGCTGAAGTGTTGCAGCATATTTTTAAACTTAGACAAAATTTAGCTGAGCCACCCTGTATAATAAATATATAGACAACATCTTAAGACATTTGAGTTCTTTGGCTCACAGGCTAAATGCACAGTGTCTCTGATAACGCTGGTACTTTTCTTATAGCGTAACTCATTTATGAATATCACCTGATCATAACTGTCAATGGCGCCACGGAGAAGTGGATCGCAATCACGGAACCAGTAAATCATTGCTATTGCAGTGCAGTAACTCCCCAGGAAGAAGAAAGCCAAAACAAAAAGTGGTCCAGCAAGAGCTATTCTGAAAAATAAAAAAAAATCGTAAGTGGTGCCTTGGACTAAATATCGAAGAATGCCTAAGCTTTATCGTTTACCTATCTTGCAAATCTGATAGTCAGTTACCAGGAAGCTTCAGCTCTAAAGCTCCTGTCTAAATAAAGTGGAACGAACTTTTCCTCGCCAACCACAGCACCAAACTTGAAAAGATTTGTTTACGTTTAAAAAAGAAACTTATTGTAGTGCCTGTTGATGCGAATTTTTTTTGAGAGCATCGAATTTTCATCAAGATTGCTAAATATGGCTAATTTTCAGCAATATTACAATGAAGTTTACAACACTGTACTTCAGCAATCAAAAATGTTATCACAAATAAGAAAATTGCATCATATTCTACACCCCAAACGGACAAAATTGATGTGGCATACGTTGCTCTTAAGTACACGACTACTAAGTGAGTAGGATTTTTGCAAAACCCTTGAAGATATTGTAATGCAATCACATAGGATAAAATCTAAGATATCAAATTTGTCCACATTGTGTCCTGAAGCGGATAAAATATACAAAACAGCGATACATTTAAATGCAGACCTACGAATTTGTAAACCTTGTTTCTGTATTGT
Source organism: Dermacentor silvarum (assembly GCF_013339745.2). Classification (NCBI taxonomy): domain Eukaryota; kingdom Metazoa; phylum Arthropoda; class Arachnida; order Ixodida; family Ixodidae; genus Dermacentor; species Dermacentor silvarum. Next base: position 73,393,441 of record NC_051162.1, on the reverse strand, counting down.
TTTTGAAACTTGCAAATTTTGGCAATTGCATTTGAAAAGCCGGCAAAGAAAAAGCTCGCTTTCAACAAACAATTTAAATCCACTTTCTTTATCAAATGCATCAAATTTCTTTAAGATCAGTCTATGGGTTTTCTCTGAAAAGCCTTTTAGCGTTTTATATGTATCTGAATTCACAGTAATAAAGTTTGGCCCAAGCTGAAGGTTCCTTTAAATAATTTCAGGATATTTCACGCAACTGTACACGCTATAATAGTACATCAATACATTTTTCATGTAGTTCGATGTAGCTTCCTCTAAGTCAGTAAGCATGTTTGAAAAAAATTTTCCACTTGAGAATTGGAAGCTATGTTGAAAAACTGTTCTTGAAAATTGACTCTTCGTTCAATGTAGCGTTTTAGGGCTCATATACTATATGAGACTGAAAAGTGATTTTCGCATGGGTTCCACTAGATAGGTTGAATATATTAACACGAAAGTGTTTTATGCCGGGGTCCACCAAGACTTCACTGACGTATTTCCGTCACGGAAATACGTCATAGAACATAATACAAAGAAAGAAACCAGAAGAAAAATTTCCACCAACATGCAAAATTTGGGAATCGAACCCACGACCTCTCGGTCCGCGACGATAGATCGCCGAGCGTTTAACCCATTGCGCCACAAACGCCTTTGCAGAGAGCTACACAGACGCGCCTTATATATCTAACACTCCTCCGTGTACCCGCGCTCTTGTTCTAGGCGGTGCCGCCGCCTACGAGCAGAAAAGAGAAGTACTGCATTATGACACTAACGCGCACCGACAGTGAACGCTTCGGTGGTCTCACCACTACGACGCCTCGATGCCAGCATTCGAAGGGACGCTGGCATCAAGAAGCACTACCAACGCCACCTAGGTGGCGTTGGTAGTGGCGTTCACCGTACTCAGCACAGCGCAGCGTGGCCTCCGCAATTAGCTCTGAAAATGTTTCTGAAGTTGATCGCGGAGGCTGCAATTACGACGCGCTGTACGCGCTGATTTGACTCGGTGACGATTCAGTTACGTGCTTTGTCTTGCGCGTTGTATTAGTGTGTCAGTTACGTGCTTCGTCTTTCGCGTTGTGCTAGCGTGTGCAGCGTAGTGCAGCTTCCATATGCACGACGGTTGCTCATGGTCATCGACGTTGGTAGTCGTGATGGAGGAGACGTGCCACCAGGCGTCAGCGTGGGTGCATCAACGCCTAAGGGCGCTTTAGCCACAAAACACCAATAGACATTATATATCAATGTGCAATAAACATTACACTACTTCTGTGAAGACACGTTTCACTTTCGTGTTCTATACCGATTCCTATATAAGAGGGATCAACCACATTTTTTAAAAATATCCGCTTTGTACTTGGAACCTGCGCGGGGCATGATTGAGAGTGCAGCACCAAGCAGTTATAAAAATTTTTATACTTGAAATCTGTTGTACATATACAGAAACAATTCTGATTTAACCTGTGCTGCAACCTCTTAAAGTGTGTTAAGATCTGAAGTGAAGGCGCGAAAACGACGACGGACGAAGAGAGAACACACACACACAGGACGCAACTTCCAACAATGTCTAATCAGAAAAAGCGCCGCTATTTCATACAGGGAGCGCAATCACAGTTTCTCAGTGCGCATTCGACTTCAGGTAAAGTAGTCTGTTCGTGATAGGGATATTGATGCAACACTTACGCACTTATCACCTGCCTCAATGATCCTTTTGGCCTCAATTATTAAACGAACCCATTTGTCACGGCTTCTGGCAACCACAGCGCATGCGTAGAAGTCTCACTTACATTTGTAGTCTCTACAATGAATTGTCAGGTGGTCGTCTCTCCGAGTGTGGACATTGTTAATATGTTGCCTCAGCCTGTCATTCAGGCACTGCTTGGTTGCGCCCATGTACTTTCTACCACAATCTAAAGGAATCTCATAAACTACTCCTGCCTGACAATCTACGTATTTGTTATCGTGTTTTGTGACACAGGGCGGTGCCTTGCGGAAAAAAGGGTTGGTCATTCTGCGGAGCTTAGAAAGCTTTCACGGGGCAGAAAACACGACATTTACGTTAGCTCGCTTGGCAATCTTTTTCGAATTATGAGATGTGCGGTCTATGTAAGGTATGACAGCAACCTTTCCTTTTTCGCGAGGTGACGCCTGGTCCAGTTGGCGAATTCGTGACTTCAGGATTGTTTCGGCTACGGAAAATAGAACAAGCTGCGGGTGGCCTGCCTCTTCCAGTCGGTCGATCTGCTTAAAAAAACTCGGCGCAGCTCGATGTGGACAGGACTTCTTAAAAACATTCACCAGGCTCATGTTAGGAGTGCTTTGTTTAACTAGCTTAGAGTGAGAGAAACTAAAAAGTAGCAGAGGTTTACTAGCCCGAGGTTCATACTGCCAATATACGTGGTTACTTGCTAAAAACAATCTATGTTCTAAAAACCTGATGGAGGAATCTACCGAAAATTTGTGTGTACCTTCTATTCGAGATAGAATCTGCCTGAAGGTTGTCATTGTTTGACTAACGATCGAGTCGGCGTCAATGAAATTCTTGTCTACGAAAATTAAGAATTCGTCAACGAATCTAAAAACTTTGATTACACCGCTACCCTCTAGACTGATAGACATGGTTCTGCCAGCACGAGCTAAGAATAATTCGCTCAATATCGGCACTAAACAGGAACCTATGCAAACGACGCTGTTTTGCAGGTACAAACGACTGTCCCACTCAATATAGGTGGAAGCCAGGTAAAGTTCGAGCATAGCCAAGCGGGAATAGCCGCTTCATTCTGAAATGCCAGGGAGCCATAACTGCCCATGCCTTCCGGGACACACTGAAGCAATTCTGCTTTTGGCATGCTATAGTATAGATCCTTCAGATCTACAGAAAAGGCCTCTAATTCTATTACTAGCTGCCTTGACAAGTATTCAACTACTTGTGCAGAATCCTTTGCAAGGTAAGGGTCGTCTACTGTAAGAAGCTTGAGCCTTACTAACAGAAAAGCAGCTAAAGACTTCTGCCACGTATTGCGCTCCAACACAATTACTCTTAAAGGTCAGTTATCTTGTTGGGTCTTGGCACTGAAGAAGACCTCGAGGGTGCGCGCTTTGCTATTTTTAGTGTCCCTAGCTAAGTTTGACAGGTTCAATTTTTTGCACAGCTTGTTCGCGTCACATTCCAACTTATTGAGCGATACGTTATGGTGACAATGAAAAACAGAACTTAAGGCTTCCAACGCTTTCACCCGCAGCCTGATTTAGTTTCCGTAGCGGAAACAATCCTGTAGAAGTCGCGAACTCGTCAACTGGACCAAGAGTCACCTCGCGAAAAAGTAAAGGTAGCTGTCATACCTTACATACACCGCATGTCGCATAATTTAAAAAGATTACCAAGCAAGCTAACTTAAATGTCGTGTTTTCTGCCCCGTGCAAGCTTTCCAAGCTCCGCAGAATGACCAACCCTTTTTTCCGCAAGGCACCGCCCTGTGTCACAAAACACGATAACAAATACGTAGATTGTCAGGCAGGAGTAGTTTATGAGATTCCTTTAGATTGTGGTAGAAAGTACGTGGGCGCAACCAAGCAGTGCCTGAATGACAGGCTGAGGCAACATAATAACAAAGTCAACATTGGGAGAGAGGGCCACCTGTCAATTCATTGTAGAGACTGAAAATGTAAGCCAGACTTCTACGCCTGCGCTGTGGGTGCTAGAAGCCGTGACAAATGGGTTTGTTTAATAATTGAGGCCACAAGGATCATTGAGGCAGGTGATAAGTGCGTAAGTGTTGCATCAATATCACTATCACGCAAAGAACTACTTTACCTGAACTTGAATGCGCACTGAGAAACTGTGATTGCGCTCCCTGTATAAAAAAGCGGCGCTTTTTCTGATTAAACATTGTTGGAAGTGGCGCCCTGTGTGTGTGTGTTCTCTCTTCGTCCGTCGTCGTTTTCGCACCATCACTTCAGATCATGCTTAACCAACACGCACAACTATTCATCCTAACGTGTTAATTATTATGGGAAAACGATTTGCGAAGTTCACAGCTGGGTGGTGAAATATGACACCATTTACCGGGTTCCATTCTTACCACTTTTTCTGACAATCTTTTACGTCGGGCATATTTTCAAATCACCGAATCGGGGCTAAGCTTGCTAGACATAAAATGACTGATTTTCTTATATTTAACCTTGCTGTCAAGGGTTCTCGCCTTGAGTTTAAATCCTGTAAACTTAACAAATGAAACCGGAGAAATAAAGATTCAGAATTCATTCAGTATATCTACTCTTTTATTGATGCATGAGATGCCAACACTGTTGTCAAACTTAATTTCTAGAGGACACAAAAATTGTTCGACTGAACAGCCTCTTGAAAAAATCACGCCGCATTTTATGCTCAGTGCACATCTGAGTGTTGCTCTAAGAAGGACATAGTCACCGCTTTGCGTCTTGTAGTGTCCTGGCAGCCATAAACCTCTGCACCGCCATCTGGTCGAACCCAGTGCGGACGAAGCAGAAGGGCACTGCTCCCGCAATTCCACTCCAGAAGTTTTCATCGTTTGTTATGTCCAAGGTCATTCTGTACACCAGAGCAATCAGCTTTTGAGCAAATAATAAAGAAAAAATCCCAATTTAAAAGATTCAAAGCTCATCCTGCACCTTGAAAATACGCTTTCTTTGAAGACGGTGCAACACTCGCACGATAGCAACTTAGGATCACTAAACCCTAGCAGAAAGAGAGTATGCAAAAAGACGCGACAAGTCCCCATAAGCCGCAGTTATATGGAAGCAAGACTCATGCTAGTAAAACGAGTTCTTCTGAAAAGCTCACAAGGTATGGAAGGGAAGAAAGGACAGCTTCCCGACAAATAAAATATTGACATAGCTTGGACGTAAAGTACACTGTTTTCTTAAAACAGTGTTCCATTCGCAAAAAATTAGTTGCAGAGACAAGACACACTCGACGCCTTAGTTTACGTAACTGGCGTGGTTATATGTATTTACCTAATAAGAGAGTGCTACAAATAACTTCAGCATAGGAAAGATGGTGCTTGAAGTGCAAGAACGCGGGATTACAACATTACAGGTGCGTCGAAAATATGCTCGGATAATGTTCTTGCATAACATGTTGAAAGGTAAATTTGACATGTCCATACCTTCATATGTAAAACGCTTAGAGACCAGAAAGACTCGACACAATCATGACCACGCACTGAATCCAATATTTGCTAAAACCAATGCATTTAAACACAGTTTCTTTCCCCAGACAATTTCTGACTGGAATGCTATGCCTAAAACCATTTTTGAGGAGCCTGATTTTCAAACGGCACTGGAAAAATTTTTGTTTTAGTATTTTTTTCTTTTTTTGCTGGTTACTAAGCACGTATTATATGTGTAGCAATGTAACCCTGTTTGATTGTTAATGGCGTTATTCATTTGTAATCCCGATTTATACTAATTATGTTTTGAATTCCCACTCCTGCTTGGGCCTGTCATGGCCTGCAGTATTGTGAAATAAATAAAATAAATAAATAAAATAAAAAAACAGCATTTCAATTTTTAATTTCCCGTAAGATCTAGCTTCACAATAAAGAGAAGTACGCTGCATGCTAGACATTTTCAACGTTCTTTTTTTTTCTTGTGTCTTTATCCTGATTGTCTCGCTGATTTTGCCAAATAAACTGTATTGGTAGCAGAAACGACTGCGTGCAGTGCATTGTTCAGCATATGAATTAATGTGAACTGACGCTGATGTGACAGCCCTGCTACATTTTCATAGCTGGGTGGCACAACGCTTCTGACATCCCGATATATTGCTTTCTTTGGATACTAATAATTTCTTCTGCCTATTTATGGTCTAGAAGTTTTTTATTAATGACCTCAAAATTTTAATCCAAATAATGACAGGCACCAATTAAAGGGAAGATGAGACATCGACCCAATCATACCAATTGCTACAAAGGAAACTCATACGGGTTGCTAGAAAGAAAAGCATCGCGGTTTAATAAAAAATTGTCCTGGTCCGGGTCTCGAACCTTGGACCACTGCCTTTCCGGTGCAGCCGCTCTACCATCTGAGCTAACCAGGTGGCTAGCAGATGGCAGGGCGAATTCGATTTATCAAAAACTCGAAGTAAGGGCAAGTCTTTGACGTAATAGTTCAGCGGAAACCAACGTGTTGGAGAGAAGTTATTAAAAGGAGAATGAGACGGGCCCACTTAGCATGCACCACAGGGCAAGGCAATTCTATAAGTGGGCCACACTAGTAGGTATTTAAACCATCGTTTGCAAGAGCATACCAACAATGTTAGGAACGGAAGGGAACGTTTTTTAGCCATACACTGAGCTCATGCGGCTGCGCCCACGCGGTCGAACACAGAAAAGTAATTTTGGGCCCACGGACGGCCGCGCGCGCGCCATTGTTCAAGCTGCTAGCATGGCACCTGAAGGATGCCCATGTATAAGTAAGCCATCCCTGGCCAGATCACTAAAGGAGTGTGCGTTTCTAGAAAGCGTCCGCGCGATCAGTTGGCGATGATGGTATCTGTGTTTTATGTCGCATTTTTGCATATTTTTTCATCTGTTTTTACATATAAATTTCTGCATCAAACAATAAAATTTTTGTTGGCTGTAAGCACTCGTCCTCGTCTTTTCTGTGTCAGTCTATCTTGCTTCGCGCTGCAGCACTTAACATGGAAATTTGGATGACGCTTAAATTTCGCCTTTAAGAGTGGAACACGATAGCATTCAAAGATCCATGAATGCTTGTCAGGCTTCCCGGCAACTGCAGCTTTTTTTTTCTCCACCTTTGCCTCTGCGCGCCGCTACTGTTTTACCCTCCCTACGCTGCCGAGGAGGCGAGCGCTATCTGGATTGTTGTGTTGCAAATAATCTTCCAGGCCCGCTGCTGTTGGTATGGTAGAAATGCTGGAAAAGAGGATTGTGTTTGAGTTTCCGCGTAACAGAATTAAGTTTTCTCGCAGATTCAAATTACAATCAGACGCTATCATGTCTGTAGGTTGTGGTTAAGTCGTACTTTAGAATTTTTCTGACGGATCTTACTTCGAGAAATTCAATTTTGTCGACTAACGCCTCTGCGCTATTCAGAGGGCCTGCGTGGTCGGGGTGGTTAGGGTTTTTCTCAGCCGCGGACGCTGCACGCCTAACGCCGACACCGGATTTTCTACGACACGGGGCCCTTAACGCTCTCGCGTTAATGTGTCACTAAAACTGATCCTCAGTGAAGAAGGGTTCGCAGTGCGAACATGTATGCGTGCCGAGAGGACTTGACAACGTTGTACTGCCACGGAACAAGTGTTGTTATACGCAAATGAATGGCATTGTCCATGGCAGCTCTGAGTGGCCAGTGTCATAGCAATAAGCGTGCAGCCACCTTCTACTCGTTTCGGGGCGGGCCAATCACCAGCTTTTCAAAAAAAACATTCGGCTTTGTTTGGCATACCAATGACATCTTTATATATTCACATCACTTTGAAATGGCAAAGTTTGATGAATTTATGACTTTGTGTGACAGAGAAACGAAATGGCCGCAGCCCGAAAAGATTTTGACCCATAGTGGAGGGTAATGAGGACAAAAGTATAGGATCGAAAACAATTCTTTGTTTTTGATGTTCTTGTTGTTCGGTAAAAGTATGCCTGATAAATGTTTATACGTCGTCCTTCACGTGTTACGCTAGCCGCTTCGACAACGATAAGCATGCGGTCATCCATGTGTGTAACAATTACATTTCTTTGCTCGATCGCGGGGGTACGCAGTTCTTGCAGATTTCGTGACGCCGTTTGACACATGGGCTCAGCGGGGTTGGCAGAAATTTTTTTAGCTATCATGGAGGACTCATTCAGAAATTTGGTAGAAACGATTTGGAATAGCTTTAGGTTAGAGAGCGCCATTAGTCTCGGACCTATTGACGTTACGAAGGCTTTTTCCGGTCTCGCGACGTGCATTTTCCGGTCACTGATCTTAACGGCGACCCCGACATCCACTTCATCCAGCCGGGAAAATCGCCACCAGTGTGAACGTGCACTAATAACTGTTTCAGACACATGTGCTGTCGCGCGAGAGCTTTAGGTTGTCTGAAGGTTTAGGTGGTGTGCTGTTGCGCTCGAGAAGGACACCCTACCTTTTCTTTCACTGCCCTCTACACCTGTGGTGGCTGCGGGAGAGGGCTCTAGGAGGGAAAGAGCAGGACGGCAGTCGCCTTGAATCTCGCCGCTGGAGATGAACTACATATGACGAATTGGCCTATATGTACACCCACCTAAACTGCCGCTACAGATGTGCCGGCTAATGTCGTTGTTCTCTATGGAATTAGGCAGTGAAATAACAAACATTACGTACATAACCTCACTGCAACACGAATACGACTTCATGTGCACCATACATTTAATAAAGCAACTAGCTCTCTAGGAACTTGTCGCTATTTGATTCTGCACAATGTTTTGTTAAGCGATCAGCGAAAACGACATTGGCCTTTATTCAGAGCCAGTAACCTGATCACGTGTGTCGATGCCACAAAAAATCTGATATGCACAATTCAGTTCACCAGCGTGCCTTGTCAGTGATGCGCATCAATGGGATGTTAGTGATTCTTATGTTAGTGATGGGTACCAGCGTGCTGACATGTGCTCTTGAAGACAAGCTAGAAGCACATTTAGTTTCATAATATTTACAATATGCACCGAATACTCGCCGGAACGCAAGATCCGTGATGTTCGCATCGCTCATGGGACGAAGTGGCGGAGTCACTCTGCTGGAATCGTAGAGGACTTTTCCAATGATGACAAGGGGTGACATGACCATGACGATAGCCTGAGCACAGTCTGCCCAAACTACTCCACGAAGACCTCCCTTTTGTAAAACAGTAAAGTTAAAGAAGACAACTATGAACACACGAAAAGAAAAGGCACCTATACTTTGTCTCTCCCATTGCTGCTGGCAAGATTTCACTGCTTTTTAATTCAGGAATAATTATTGAATGTTTATCGCAGATTTTCCTAACTAGTAGTCCTGGACGAGTGCTACATGAATCAACACGTTCTGTCGCACGATTAATATGGGCGCCTGAAATTATACCAACATTTTAATATGAGGAGCGATATCCCAGACCCCCTACTTTCAAGACCTTTAAATTTGTCGATGTTCAGGCCTGCGAAAGCGTAATAATGACATTTGCGAAGCTCTGCTTATTTGTATTTTATCTAGAGTGCATTTCTATGCACCTTTCCATTCCATTAAAACCACATTTCCATGTACATTTTGTCTTCTTGATTTACAATCAGTGTTGTAGTTGCAATCACGGGGCTTTATGCTACAGAAATTCGGTTCATTTGTGAGGCATGTTTAATTTTACTGTCATTCGAAATTTAGGTATAAGCAAACGCGGGCCGCGTTTAATTTCTCACCTGTACACATACCTTATAGTATATGTGGAGTGCTTACCAGAGCGGTATAAATTGTTCCTGCCAAGGCGATCCCTATATTCGAGTAGATGAGTGGCACGCGAAACACTGAAACATGGAGAAAATATTCGTAATGCTTAATCATTATTTGTGGGGCTTAGAACGTGAATAAAATATTCGGGCCTAAAACACACGTGCAAATTGTGAAATAGGGTTGATTGGGACATTCTAGTTAACTACAAATCCTAAATTCCTACGCATTCACTACGCTTAGCGCTCACAGTCTAAATTCTTCTGCCGGGTTGTGCAGCCACTACAAGTATACCTTGGCTAATGTTCGAAACCATAAACGACTAGACGAAGAAAGTCCCCTTGTCAAAACCTTGGTCTCGGTGACACCTCTTTTCTTGTTGCTATCTTGCTCTCTGTCTTAAATGATTGCATATTTCTTTTTATTGCGATAGCAATTATATGGACACTCAAAAGCAGATTTCTGCCGTCGGCGTCGCCGTCGCCGTCGCCGTGAGGTTCCGTATGACGTCATTTGGAGATGAAATCGTCGCCGCGCGCCGAACGCTGTATGTGCGAGTGAAAGGGTGCGAGGGGCGCGTCTTTCACGGGGAGTGAACGCACGGCGGAGAACAAACGCGCGTTCTGCGCCGTGCTCGCTTAAGGGCTGCAGAAGTAGGCGTCTCTTTTCTCCTTTACAATCACCATATATGTAGAGCAAACGCGCCTTCTTCCGTCGCGCGAGAGGCCGTGGGGGAGGGGGAGGGAAGGGAGGCGATGATATGATGATAAGTGGTTCTTGAGGGAAAGGGAAAGGTTGGCGCTATCTTCTGCAGCCCTTGAGGGAGCACGGCTCAGCGCCAGGAGGCGACGTTTAGCTGCGGCACCAAGTGCCTATTTATATCAGAGGCTCCAGCAACAGTCACCAACGCCGCACGCATTTTGAGCTAACGCGGGCAAAACGCCGATGGCGTCGACAACAGTTCTGCGTGTTGTTGCTACCAAAGCCGCTCACCTTACTTCGTATGACATTGCTGTGTTGCTATCGCATTCATTGCTTCGCCCTTAGGGCGAAACTGTGACATTTTTTCTTGTTCTTACTTGATTTACTGATAACTTATTTTTTCATCGTGCACAGAGAAAGAGAAACATTTTGCAGCGCGTGTCTAAAATTTAGTAGGCAACGTTTTCAAGTCTACACGTGCTGACTACAAATTTTTAAACCTTCGCTCGGTGATGACGCTTATGGAACACAGAAAATATTGTAGGATCTCAGTTACCGAACACATGGCCAACAAATCAAGCTTTCTGCCTATTGTTTTTTGGGTACGTAGGTACAAGTTGGTAGTAAATGTACGCACTTGTAGAGACAGCAATAGCAGAGCTGAACAATCCCACTGCACCAACGCTTTGCTGTAATGAATGAAATTGTATGTCATATATTATCAATACGTAAGTGCGGACAAGTCATGCAGTAGCAAAATACCAGTATATCAAAGCCTATTTCTTTATGTTAAATATTTCATTGATGTCCAGCCTAAGTACTGCAGTAGTGCGCCCGGCACAAGTATTAGAACTATTTCTAAGCATAATAATATCAAACGGAGAGTGTCCGATATTGCAATATCTGATAGGGAATTAAGAATCTGAGTCAAGCTGTACGATCTCTACGAGAATAAATAGTCCGTATCATGCTTAGGCATGGAATTCTGATTCGCGCTTTTGACGTTGGGCAAAGTTAAAGCTCAAAACACCGATTGAAAATGCAGCGCACTTTAGCGGCAGTGTTTTCGGGACGGAAGGTATCAGAAAAAACTCCATGTTTTCTCTCAAACACAAATTTATTTAGATCATCAAGCCATGCGACGCTAATATAAACACGGCATTTCTGAAAAACCAGGCACTTATTTTTAAGGCGTTTTATTGTGAAACCTGTTACACGGGCACTCGGGGCACGCTCCGGTCATCTCACCCACTGTCATCTAGTAGTGGCCCCCGCCGTCGTTGCTCAGTGGCTATGGTGTTGGGCTGCTGAGCACGAGGTCGCGGGATCGAATCCCGGCCACGGCGGCCACATTTCGATGCGGGCGAAATGCGAAAACACCCGTATACTTACATTTAAGTGCACGTTAAAGAACCCCAGGTGGTCCAAATTTCCGGAGTCCCCCACTACGACGTGCCTCATAATCAGATCGTGGTTTCGGCACGTAAAACCCTAACACTGAAACTAACGCTGAACATCTAGTAGTGGCGACGTATGGCCCATGTGAAAGCCGTGTGCCGAATATTGGGTATGCATGTAATCAGGGGGACCGCGATGCCATGAAGTTTAGGTGAGAAGGTCTTGTTGCGCTCATTCTGCCCGCACACTTATTGGTGCATGCTGCGTGATCTACCTCAAAGTTTCTCAGGCGCAGCAAAGTGAAATGCAATTGGAAAAGTAGGAGGAAACCTATAGTTTTGGCGATGCTCTCGGTCCCCGCGCAGTTCATCACTTCATTGTTGTGACCACGCAACTGCACGCGCTCATTGTGTGAGCTCCGTTAATGTGTGTCGTTCGGCATGTGACATCGCACGTGATTAGTAAGTAAGCTAATGTTTACTGCGCTTATACCCGTCATAAAAGCACGACCCTTAGATCTTTCAATATTCTAGTGGCTTACTATCGCCGTCACTTCAGCGCTCCTAGGGCGAAATTTAGACATTTCTTTCCGTACTATATGTACCAGGCTGGACTGAATCAGACTCGAAAATCGGACACACGCTAAAACATAAATATACAGCTCTAAAGATGCTGTCACAGTCGCCATTCCTGAGCAATTTTGGAATAATTCAAAGCGACTGTCAGCAAAACAAGTAGTGTCCGATGGTCCGGTTCATGTTGACTCAAAAGGACAGTGACAAACGAAGCGCACTGCGAGTCATAAAAATGTCTAAACATTTCCTACATAGCTCAGCTTATACTGGTATTTTCACCATTGATTCTACTAAGGGACAGTGATTCTACTATAGTGAGAGTGCGGTCGTGTGCAGCCATGCTTATTGTTAATAGCAAAACCTTTTTACTCACACTCAGAAAGAAGTAGACGACGCAGGCAGTGATGCCTACCTTGTTGTCGAAGCGCATACGAAGGTACTGTTATTGATGAAAAAAAAAAACAATCCACCCATCATAAATCATAGTTTGCCACGTCGTACTGCGTTACTCCTTACTAAAACATTCTCATCGCCCACTTGTTACTAGCCCTTTCAGTCTTTCAGTAACATATTCTCATCCGCCGTGGTTGCTCAGTGGCTATGTTGTTGGGCTGCTGAGCACAAGGTCGCAGGGACACCCTCCCACTGGGAGGGATGGGTATGTGCACTGGGGTGACTGGGTGTGTTCACTTGGGCCCCGAATACTTGCTACTAGGTATGCTCCACAGGGTTTTATTTTACATTCAATATTATATGTTGCAATTACAAGCGTGCTGACTTGCTTAATATAAAAGTAAACACTCCAGGCTATATCCGCTATATCACCTTTCACTAGACAGCAGTCACAATATTTATACAGCTAATCTTTATAATTCATGAATACTTCCAATTATGTGATGTCAATAACAGTTCAGTCAAAATTTCTTTGAAAATGCGTCTAGCCAAATCCTGCTAAAATTTCACCAGCGCAAGTGAGGCTACTTCATTGCTTCCCGTTGTATGTACATTTGTGGCAAAGGTTCAGTTGTAATTTCTTTTGTGCCCTGACCAACCACCGCATAGGACACGCTGACAACTTTGGCGCTACGATTTCGAATGCGGTAAAATTTTTTGTTCATCTAAGCGTTCCAATGTGATTTCTGCCGGAACCTTGCCTGGAACGAAGGAGGGGCAACACTGCAGGACACCCTTTCCTAGGCATGTGTTGATGCATGTACCTCAGTGTCAGACATTTTTATGTAAATGGAATACGGCAAAGTTTGTACGCCGCTTAATTAGCTTTGTTTTACAGCGAGCCTCTCGTTGAGTGGCATTTTTCGTGTCCACTTCTGTGGGCAAAAATGTGGGCCAATCGCCGAGGTTGTGCAACACTGGGCATCTGAGACCCGCGGCGGTGGTGAAGCAGGCTTCAAGCACTCAGCAAAGTGAAGCGAAAAGTCCATGCATTCTTTGGAATCACCCTTAAAACATACAAAATAGCATACGTGTCAGTAAAGAACAAGCACAACACAAACATCCGAACCACATAATTGATGATATGGTTTTCCTGATAAAAATGCGAAGCACGTGCGCTCCCCGCATACGTTTCTCGGTGAAGATTACTGTTACGCAAGCTGCCGCGGCGACGGCAGCTTGCGACGTGGGTAGTGACGTCAGTAGCCTTCCATATATAAAAGAGCCACCCAAGCAACTGATATCAGTGTTGTTTGAAGTCAACCGCTATTGGCAGTCAACGCATACTTATGACTCCCGAGCAGCAGCGTGAATAAGAGAATAGTCAAAGGAAGAAGGTAACGGTGGTCCGACCAGCGTCGGCGTTCTGTAAAAATTACCATTACTCTAAATTACCATCTCTACTGTTACTCTAAAGCATTGCATACGCCCTCAGCAGTTCTAGTGGTGGTTTTCAACAGCTTCACTGGACGTACACTTTTGCCGGGTCGCGATAGCGAGTAAATTTTTTTATGTTCTAGCTTATTAGATAATCCGAATAAAAAAATACAGCGAAAGGTGCACTTACATATCTAGAGAGAATACATCAGCCCAGTGGCAGACTGCGTGGCTGGGACTAACCTCAAAAACGGACGCGACTCGCAGATCGTAGAGAAGAGGAACGAGGACGAATGAACACATGACTGCGGCAAGTGGAATGCCGGTCAGTGGCCAGTCGACGTGGAAACCGTAAGCGTAGTAGTGGCCCACGAAGCTCACCACGCTTGCTGATGTGGCCACTGACGCCAGCACAGACACCGCCAGCGCCGCAGCCGGCAAAGTGCGACCACCCAAAAATGCCTCGAGGACAGCTGACGTGCCGCCCCTGTCGCCAGGTGAATCCTGAAGTCATGAAGAATAAAGATTAGCTGATAGTAGGGTCAATTATAGAGTACGCAGTCAGTACTGTATTTTGCTTGCAGGTTAGATGTGCAATGACATCTCCCAAATTTCTTTTCACCATGTATGTATGCTTATTGTATCATGTAGGCCACTGTTTTGCGACGTATTTGACGAAATACTCAAGTTACAACTCCTTATCGGCACATAGGAGTTCCTAAATGAGTATACGATAAGGTACGATCACCTATATTGCCTACAAGGGCCGCGTAAGAGCAAAGAAGTAGGGATAGATGTCAAGGATCTTGTGAATCTCCATGCAGGCGTGGATTGTACCTGCTGGTGAAGGGGGAGTCGACATGAGTTCAAGTGGTAGTAATATCAGACATGACTACAGCGGTAGTCATATCGAAACGCATTGAATCACAAAAGACCGTCCTGCTAACTCGCCAATCCCTACGCCATTAGGTTCTTGCTTTGAACTAAGAACAGACAGCCACAGTCTCTTCTTTTGTGTGCGGTAGTGCCTTGTGACTGTTATCTTAGAAAAAAGACACGAACATTTCGGGAACGACACCGTGTTCAGAAAGTCTTGGCACATATTTATTGAAATATTTCACGGCATTTTAATTGTGTCGTCCTTCATTGGAGTCAAAAAGTCGCGAAGAATCGATTGCGACAGCAAATCATTAGGCTAGACAGCTATAAGAAGTAAGGATAGTAGTTTTTTGGCCGTAAAGACTTGTAATGATGCGCTCACTAACAGGGAAAGAAACCCGATTGATTTTGTTTCTTTGGAGGTGCACTGTCATTTATAACCAATGGATAGCATTACCTTAATGGACAAGTAGCGAAAGAAATTCTTCGCATGATCAACCATGACGTCTCACGGTTTCTCGGTGGTTACGCGTAGTCAAACACTGTCTTAACGATTATTGAACACACATGTTAAAAAATCAACATAGGCTAGGAAATTCATCGCAGTTAGACCACTTCTGTGTGGCAGCTGATTACACTCGCTCGCTTGGAATCGATTATACGAGCTTATAGCTAACTGTGCCCATTTTCACGCACAAAAAAAAAGCTTGCTCCAAAAAAAAATGTTCCAGTTTCAACTTAGCTGTTTATAGAGTCGCGGCCGCAATATCACTAATTCCTAATTTCAAACAGCAGATCCTACGGTTGTACAACTTCACGTTACAAAACACCTGGAAAATTATCGAAAAAGTAGGTAGGTTGTCGAGAGAATTGTAACCAAGCACCATTGACAGTCACGCCTGTAGAACGAGTTCACGAAAAACAATACGACCGCGAATTCGCTTTTATCATAGCAATACCGAATCTGTATTTCCTTCGCTATATTGCTGAGTTACTTGCATGCACCACTTTATGTGAATCCGTCAACTCAACTCCTTATTCTGAACGCTTGCGCTTAATAGCGTGTCCTGTTCAGAACCAATGAAACCCTACGTTTACCTAAACACAATAAATGTCCTCAATATTTTTTTCTCTATTTATCAAGTAGTTTTCTATGTACTAGTTAACGTCATCGAATCAAGTGTCCATGCCCCACAGAAAATATGAATAAGTTTATTTTCTTGAGGATTGACGAGTGGCTCGTCAACACTTTTTCGATAGCAATAAAGACGAGTCACAAGTGGTTGGCATCGAAGAAAGACGAAATCATTATGGGCGCAATAGTATATCATGTGGTTTATTAGTGTTTTTGTGTGGTCCAACTTTTCGTTTAGTAAGTCAGCACTTCCGGATCGAGTTTTCGGAGCGCGCAGCTTGAACGAGCGCGTATGAGTTTCATTTCAGCCTTTTTGCACTAATTACGCATTATTAACTCCTCGTTACGCTAACTTGCTGCTTGTTTTTCATTCCAAGCTTCAGTCTGGCGCTTTTTTAATTGTTTAATTGTCCTAAGTGCACTAGAAGGCCTAATATTGTCTAGTTTGGAGAGACGAAGGTGGCCAGGCACTCAGAACCCACGAACCTCAAATCAATCTGAAGTCTCTGACGAATGCCTTGTCTTCAATAACACTTATTGCGAAAACGTTTAAAGCAACCACTATAGATGGATGGATGAACTTTATTAGGGACCTTCAGGGCCGCGCGCTAGCGCGCAGCGGGCCGCTCGATCCCATGTCAGGACAGAGAGGCCGAGCCTCTCCGCCGCGTCGCGGGCCCGTTGGACAGTCCATAACTGTTCTTCAAAGTTGGGGCTGCGTAGAACCGCATCCCAACGTGAAGTAGTGTTCCTTTTATCGCTTTGTAACGCGGGACATCGCTAGAGCGTGTGAGGTGCGCTCGCTAAGTCGTTGCATAGTGCACATGCATTTGTTGTCTGAATTTCGGGGTGCATTTTGTGAAGAAGTAGAGGGTTTGGGTATGCCCCCATCTGTAGAAGCCTTAGTGTTAAAGCCTGAGGTCTATTGAGTTTACAATGTGGGAGGGAGTAGATCGTACGAGCCAAGTAAAAGTGCTTAGTAATTTCGTTGTACGAGGACGGAGAGGTCCGATTGTCAGTACCCCCAACGTCACGCTGCCCAGTACTCGTAGCTACGCGGTTGATAAGTAACCACTATGTTTACACAAATTAGCTCACGTTCCAAAGCTCTCACATTCATCCCCTTAGGGTACATGGAACGTATGTGTCCCCGAATTTTAACCATGTCTCGATAAATACGTTTTGCCCCTAGAAACCTGCTGAGGGCAATTTACCAAACTAAACAGATTGCATTAACGAAATATATAACTTCGGTTGACACATCTATGACAAAACACTGACGAGGCGTGGGTGAAGTCGCACCTGAAAGGTTCGCTTCACCGCCGTCGTATTATGTACATGTTTTGTCGATTTTTCTGACCAATAAACGAATAGAACGTGTGGAACAAAAAGTGTCGTTATCAAGGTTTTATAACAAACCAAGCTTTTTGATATTAAGCGAGTATAAACTACTTTTTAGCGACAAAGAGGTGTTGGGACATGTGTGTCTCAATGTACCGTGACGGAATTCTGGATGCCATTTGTCGGCGTTACCTTGAGGGCGGCACTTTCATGTTCCAATAGCTGCTTGAAATGATTAAACTTGTATACGTTGCGCCTTTACGTATTGCCTGGTTTATTTTAGCGACAAGGTTTTATTTTCCGGAATTATGGCAGAAAAAACAATGAAAATTCCTAATATCGGAAGGAAACATTCTGTAAGATTTTGTTTCATGACAACGATGATGGGTCTGTTTTACAGCTTGACGAAGAATATGTTGACAACGTTAGTGCAGCATCGACGCAAAACACCCAAGAAAGCCATAACATTCAAAGCCACCGATAATGCGAATAAGGGAAGGTCAGCGAAACATCTTGCAATTACTGCTCCCAAAATTACGTGTTCCGTCAAAAGGTCATTGAATAGAAGAGGACGTGAAAAACGGCGAGTCACAGCTGATTCAGGCGTGAAACAATGGGAAATAAAGTGTATTCAACCATGCAAGCAACCAGCGGATCTTATAAAACTAAAATATTTTCTGTTGTGAAGTTGGAGAGCTTCGTAAAAAATGCTTGTGAAACAAAGCACTCGTTATACTGAGAGAAATACGAACGGCAGAAGAAATATAGTCCGTTCTAGTTGTTATCCTCTTGATCAGCAAATCACGTCCTGCCAGCTCAAAGAAGGTAACCTACGATGTGGACCCGTAAGTAAAAAATTAAATATTACCTACGAATTTTCAAGAAATTCCGGGAAATTGAAGTAAACATCGCGTACAATATGTACGCTATGACGAGACCACTATGCCCGCTCTGACCTCCCTGCAGTTCTGCCAAGCAGTCGCACGGATTCTTTGTGAAAGTTTTTGAGCCGAGATCGAAGCACAAGTCTTGAGAAAATATGCAAGCGCATAAGAATGTCTGCAAGGCAACACGCTCCTGCACACTAAAATACAAAAGCTCCCGCTCGAAAAAGGTGCACGGAATGCTCCAACTGAACGCTTCAAATCCCCACATTTCCCTGCTGCAGCATTTCCAATTTCACTTGTGCTTTCCTACCGCAAGAAATTGCTTCATGCAGTCTTACGGTGAAAGCAGCTAAGAAGCCCACGTAATTTTTCGGTTCCCTTAAGGTACATAGGGACACATATGTCTCATAGTATAACTTATAAGCTATCAAAAATATACTTTTGAATAGTGTTTCAATGTTGTTTGAAAGGCCAAAATAAAGCAAAAAATGCAATACATGCATATTTTCGCGGCCCATTGGCTTATGTACCTGAGGGGGTTATATGGTAAATGCCTAGCGATTGCCAATGCCACTAAGGAGTCTACTACTCAAATCCGTACATACCTGACGCCATCTGCGACTGAAGGAAAAGTAGAGGCCTATGGCGTATCCGGTAGCGGTGAAGACAGAGAACACAATAATGTCACCAACATCGAGGGTCCCCATCGCGGACACATCACCTCCTGTTGGTTCTGTCATGTCTATCAGTGCACGTTGTTCAATTTGGCGTTTATGTGTATGTACTGTTAAACTGTCCTAACACTCTTGTAGCTTAAAGTGGACCGCCAATGTTGTTTGAACGCCGAAAGAAGTTAAACCGGTGGCCTCTGCGTGATGGAAGGATGCTGCGCTAATAGATGAGCTAACGCGGAATGTTTGTACATTAGACAACTAGGCTTGCGGTCCGGACAGCCGTTAAGAAATGGCAATGAAGATGTAAACCGACACAAAGAAATCTGAAACCTAACATAGTCGTAAAATAACGGCAGAGAAACTTCTTTAAAAGATCATCCCCCTTCCTATATAGCAACTTCACTTTTGCGACGCCCAAACATTTTTAGGGCACATTTCAAACTCTAGTCGTCTGCTCTTCTGTAGAAGTGTACCGTGTGTCACCTGTTGCCATGTGTAGTGAAGTGGGCATGTTGGCGTTCGTTTGACCAACACAACAAAAATGCGAAAAAAAAGTAGCTAAAAACGTTTGCTGCAGATTTCAGCCCCTTGTAACTGCTGTTCTCTGCCACAGGCAAAGCGCGAGGAGAATTTTGTCCACAATGCAGGCCACGAGGCGTCAGCTACTAAAATGTAATAACCAAAAAAAGACTCAGCAACACTGAAGGTGCGTTCAGGGTTGTCACGAGGCCCCTGAAATTCAGTCCATGTGCGCAGCGGCGCTTCATGTTTCGAAGTGGTCGCAATTGCCTGTTTGTAGCTTCGTGTACAAGACAATATATATATATATATATATATATATATATATATATATATATATATATATATATATAGCAAGCGCCAAACGAGGGCAACGCAGGGCTACGCAGTTGCAATGCACGCTTTATCACACTTTTTTCCTCAAACATCAGCGTTCCCACCGGAAATTAACTCAGAATGTCTCTCCCGGTGTTATTGCACAGGTGCCCTGTTTTCAGGACACCTGTGCAAAACCCTGCGCTGCTATTGACATATAATAATAAAAAAAGGACTCAGCAACACTGACGGTTCGTTGAGGCTTGTAACGAGGCCCCAGGAATTCAGTCCATGTGGCAGCGGTGCTTCATATTTCACAGTGTTCGCCATTGCCTCTTTGTAGCTTCGTGTACCGGACAATATATATAGGGTGTACCAGCTATCACGCAGCCCAATTTAAAAAAAGAGGAAAGGCGTTACGCGAAGCGAACCTAGTGCGTATTGTTTCCAGTACAGTGTAGCCGCCAGTATTTTTTTCGTTACTCAGATTTATTTAGGTGATTGTAATTCACTATCTAAATCGAGAATTACTGTCCTAATTATCAAAGTGTCAATGAGAAGGTTGTAGAGCCACATGAAAAACTCCCGATACAGCTTTCTGTTGCTCAATACCTGCTAGATAAATGTGTTTTTCCGAGCGTGAAAGAAGCCCGCGAATACAGGCAGAATTGTCGCGCGAATGGCCGCTCGAGGCATTTTGCATGTATTCGCAGGCTTCTTTCACGCTCGGGAAAACACATCTATGTAGCACGTATTGAGCAACAGAACACTGTATCGGGAGTTTTTCATGTTGCTCTAGAATCTTCTCATGGAGCCTAATAATTTTAACAGTAAAACTCGAGTTAGATAAATAATTACAATTACCTAATTAAATCTCAGTAACGAAAAAATTACGGGCAGCTACGCCACTGCACTGGAAACAATACGCAATAGGTTTGCTTCGCGTAACGCCGTTCCTCCTTTTTTGAATCGTGCTGCGTGATAGCTTGGACGCCCTGTATATATATATATATATATATATATATATATATATATATATATCAACCGCCAAACGTGGGCAACGAAGGGCTACGCAGTTGCAATGCATGCTTTTTCACACTTTTTCCTCAAACATCAGCGTTCCCACCGGAAATTAACGCAGAATGTCCCTCCCGGTGTTTTTGCACAGGTGCCCTGTTTCAGGGCTCTCTTAATGGCGTGCCAAAAGAACCTTGCTGCTTTGAAGCCAGTGTGTGGGTATCGTACTGGTTATAGGCAACACACTTCGAAAATGCCTGACAAACAAAAAATTACGAGGAGATACAAAGGTGCTGTGCTGAAATATGAATTGAACGAAAAACTATCAATCAATGGTATTTCATGCGTGAAATTAAAATGAACTGAACGTTATGATTATTTTATTGCGATAGCAGTTATGTGGACACTCCAAGCGCATTTCTGTCGTCGTCGCCGCCGTGAGGTTCCGCATAATGTCCAATGCGGTATGTGCAGTGAAAGGACGCGAGGGACGTGCGCTTTTACGGGGAGCGAACGCACGGCGGTAAGCAAACGCGATTTCTTTCGTCGCGCGAAAGGCCGTGGGGAGACGGGAGGGAGGGAGGGAGGGAGGGAGGGGAGGGAGGTGACGTTTAGCTGCGGCACCAAATGCGCATCTTGCGACCGGGTGCAAGGGGAACTGTCGACTCCATCTCCCACGCGAAAGGAAGAAGCGGGAAGGCAGCGTGGGAGGATGGGGTTGCGGCTTCTGCTCTGCAAGAAACTGCGTAGTTGTGCCTTGCGCGGCGCCGGGGAGTCGCGCGCACCTTATTTGAAGGCGATGTGTAACACGGCTCGTACCTTTCTATGTGCTGTACTTTCGCCGCTCAGTTTCCGTTGAAGCGATAGCCTTCGCTCGCTGCTGCTGGCGCGCTTGCTCACGCCAGCGTTTTGACAGCGATTGTGGGCGGATTGAGTGCGATCTATTCATGTTTGCTTGTGCGCACTGATACCATGCTTGTTAATTCAATTAGTAATCCAATGTGTCCAACGTTATACAGCAGAAAAAACTACTATCTTTACTCCCTATAGCTCGCTACTAATTTGCTATTGCAGTGGATGCTCCCATTTCGGGCGAAACTGAGTCTTTTTTCAATGGGACATGAAACTGTAAGTCAAAATAATGGTTTTTGTGTCACATTGGCATCCTTCTCTCTAGCTCTCCTTCCATGCATTGACTGCACTTGCTGTTCAACCGTGATACATCGTTTCGTAATTACACACGAGCTCTGTGCTATTTCGCTAAAGCGCAACCATTCGAATATGGTGACCGTCAAGTAGTTATCTAGTAGTATGAGGTGTATCACTGAGAAAAACGCTTTCTAGGGCGGCGGTCACTTTTGATCACACTTGTATCTAACAAAGTTTTTTTGACAGAACTGACACAATCCTTTAAAGATGTGGCTCCACAACGTGATTTTTCTTTCACCAATTCCAGTGTGAATCAAACTATCTGTACTTTCCGTTTCTTCTTGCAGCTCAGTAGTACCGTAAAGTTTCTGTACAAGAAAATTTTAATCAATATCATGGGTTTTTAACTGGTTTCAAAACCTTTTTTGTGTAGTTCTACGGAACCTTAACCATTGTCATTGTACCCGGACAGTTTATCGCAACAAAAAATATATTGAATTCCGCATTGTCGGCACGTTCTTTCTCTATTGATCAATGTTCAATAAGCGTGTTTTTCGCTAACGTGGGGCATATTGAACTTTCATTGGTATTCTGCCTATTTAAACAGACATTAGACAGTTATAGCATGGCATACACAACAACAGCGTACGCAATACACATTACTACAGCGTATGCTAAGCAGCACACGTTTATTGCACTTTTATTTGCCCGGCGAGATCTTCTGATCTCAGAGGACATGTGCCGTCGTCACTCCTATCTCCCGACTTCACCGATAGGTGGCGGTGACATTTTGAAGGTTTTCCTCGTCAAGCTTCGTCTCGTTGGAAACGAGAAGCGATCTCAAAAACTACACAAGGTTATCCATTTTACACTGCCGTTAAAGCGACTTGAGACTAAGCGAAAGCCGTTTACGAAGTTATTCGCTACGAACGAAGTGAATTCTACAAAAGCAAAGTCAAATTCAATTCGAAGCGGGCAGCGGGCACTGCCGCCATGTTTTACCTAAACTACGTAAACCACACAAAAACGGTAACGCTAAATCTGAGAAATAGCGTGAGTACGATATATACGCTATGGGTTGGTGAGCGTTCTGTGCAGGTGCAGTGACGACCCGCTATGTTATAGCGTACGCAATGGTATAGCGTACATTAAACTAAAGCTGTCTATTGTAGACTCATACAAACAATGAAAGCCACATTAAGTAATGTAGAGAAGACGCAACAACGTTTATGTCCTAAATCTATAAAAAGCTACCCTTCGCTTTAGCGAGTCAACAAAATACTATAAAACTGAGTCTCGAGGAGAGCCCAAGTTATTTCCTATCAAGGTGCTTACACGAGCACTTCAAAACGCGCGTGTCATCTCACCTAAAGCGCTGTGCATGTCTCCTCTTTGCTCGTTGCTCATGTTACGGGCTGTTATTAGATTAAACAATACATTAACGCCACATTACAGTACGTAGATATTGTTCCTACAGTGACAAGTGTTTCACGCGTTCAGTTAATCAGACGAAGAATACTGTTCTGTGCGCACTTGTATAGAGGGTTGGCCTTTCGGCTGCTGCGGATAACATTGGGGTACTTGGAGTGCCAGGCTCTGTATTTCCGCAAAGCGTGCGCAAACTGACGCATCTCTTAACACCTGCATGTCGATTGTCGCGAATTGTTTGACTGAGCTTAAAGAGACAGATCGAATAATAGGTATAGTAGTTCTTCGCGTAATATGCACAAAGTAGCTTTTAGTGGCCTTACCATACGAATTGGTATAGCCGTAGAAGATGCCCCTGCTAATCTATTACTTAAACTTTATTGCTAATGGTGTGTTTTGCTGTGGGACTGTTGCTTCAGCAAATGCTGTTGTGCTATGTTTAGAGCAACTGGCCCGCAGCTGAACATCAAATAGATCGAAGCGCGCTTAATACAAATATTTTTTCTTACCTGATTCGAAATGTTTAAAGCAAAACTTTCCTTGCGTATCCTCACTGGTTAGGCATGGCTGCTTCTGCTACACTCTAAAAAAAAGGAGAATGAGAATGGAGCAACGGGCTCTGTTTCTCCTTCAGGCCAGCGAGTTCCTCCTTCGAGCAAGGTTCACGCGCTGCGCCCTCTTGCAGCAATCGTAAATGGAGGAACTTTCCTCCCTTAGCGCGAGCACCACGGGACCTGAAAATGAGTTGCGCCGTGATCCCGTGTAGCAGATTGCGATTTCATCGGCTGCGACCGATCGGTTCCATCTCTACGAGTACCATAGGCGATTACTTCGCCCACTGACTCTGTTTGATTGCCTTCAATGTGCTACATGGATACTTCATCACGCAACGATGCGCATGCGATATCGTGAACGTCGGTGGAGGAAGGTTGATCGCAAAACAGGCAACTTATTTTATTCTCGATCATTAGTATGCGCATACGAATTGCTCTCAGCAATAGGCTAAACGTTTTAGACGCAGTCCTTTTAGACAGTATTTACTGCACTGAGATGCAAGCAAGACCTTAAAATCTATTGTTAATCTAGATCTTCTTATTCATGTAGGGGATAATGCTTAAGGATATTTCTTTTCTTTATTCTCGCGGTACATGCGGCTGTCGTGCGATTATTATTAGTGCGAAAGTGCCTATTAAGTTGCGTTAGCAAAAAACGAATATTATGTGGAAACGCGTACGTGTAATGAAAGCGGTGCAGAAAGTGACAGATAGTATCCCGAAATCGATCGCCACTTATATTTATGGCCGCAGTGGCTATGGTAATTTATTTCCTTATGGTCGCGGCTTCGACTCCGGTTCCTGTGGCCGATTGCGGTGGGGGCGGAATTTGAAAGCAACTGTAGTCTCTTGTCAAGTTTTTATGCAAATCGTAACTAATTATTCTACAGCTATTTTAACTATGTTGTTTACGTGGTTCAAAACAAATGAGGCCAAGTGATCTGATTTGTTTGAGCACAGGTATTACTGTTGTCGTGGAAGTACCATTTCCTACGTTCGACGCATTCTGTGCACACATGAGGAGCACGCACAATACGCGTGTAGTTAGCAAGCACGATTACTTACCTTTCGAACGGTACGACGCGGTCGAAAAGCGCTCTCCAAGTTGCCGGTGCTGCATCGACGATGTTACT
This sequence comes from Dermacentor silvarum, assembly GCF_013339745.2. Classification (NCBI taxonomy): domain Eukaryota; kingdom Metazoa; phylum Arthropoda; class Arachnida; order Ixodida; family Ixodidae; genus Dermacentor; species Dermacentor silvarum. The sequence goes on along the minus strand of NC_051162.1, from coordinate 73,368,446 downwards.
CCCAGCCAGCGCCTCCTCTATTTTCTGAAAATAAAGGAGGCGCTATCGCAGCATACAGGCCGCTGCGTCGTGGACGAGCTCAGGCACGCTAATAATTCCACATGCTTTCTTTGCGACGTGCACCCCACTTTCCACAACCAGACACAAAGGCAACGCACTACCCGGCACGAAAATCGTTGGTCCACATTTGCCTGGCGCGCCACGCATAAGGCCAGTTTGCAGCAAGACACAAGCTATCTTCTCGCACTATTATTGAAGCTAACTACGTCACATTTCATTACCGCAAACACAAAAACACACGATCAAACGCATCGTTGCATGCACCCGAAACAGCTCGCACATCCAGCAAGCACGTTGTAGACTGGAGGAATGACAACGGCGCCACCTGCACACTCGTTAGGCTGTGGTGGCCTCCGTTATACATGAAATATTAACTAGCCGCGTTGCGCCCAACTATGTTGCGAGACAAAAAGGTTTAGCGTAGAAATAAATTCTGTAATGTATCTTCGAGGTTCTTAAACGTGCATCCAATGCACTATACCAGCGTTTTTACTTTCTGCTTAAACGCGGACGTCACGTCCTCGAGCCCAGCGGCGCAACGCCGTAGCCACGGGACTACGTTAAAACACTCTATTTAAACCATTGAAAATTACGCATCTGTATATTAAAAGGTTGTGTGCGCATTGCGTGTGCCTGTCATACCACCTAATACGTTTAGGTTTGTCGTTACCAGAACATGTTTAACTTGGCAAAATACTGATTTGCACTTCGGCACAATTGAGGGTCGCATTTCGTGCCTATATAAGATCGTACGCAAGCTCATACTGTATGTAAGACGTGTTGATCCGAAGGCAATAAAGAAAAAAAAAAGACGTGTTGATCCTGATAAAGAAAAAAAAAGACGTGTTGATCCTGACCTGGACCATCATTGTATTGGGTTCTATACAGGGGAGCGGGAAGAAATACATCACATAGGTCTTTGTATAGGCCAGGTCAAGACATCTTAAAAAGGGTAAAAAACATGCCTGTTAGGGGAGGAGTCAAAACCTTCTTCTTTAAACTGCATACTAATACGCTAGAAGTAAAGACATATATGGAAGAAAAAGAATTTTCGTACCTTGGGGCACTCACTGTTTTATATGTAGGAAACCAGAGACAATGGAACACGTTTTTCTAGATTGTTCCGGAGGTTACTTCTTTTGGGACATACTTCAAAGAACTTTAAAAAAAGACTTACCTATAGATAGCTACGGCATTAGATTTTTACCGGTCATTAACGACGAAGGCATCCCATTCGACATGATAATGCTCCTGGGCCTACATAGTATTTGGTTGTCAAGAATGGCCTATCGTCATGCAGATATTGACGCGCGGCCAATAAGGAGTTACTTTCGCGAATCTGTTAGCAGAATGGTTCAAGTGTATAAACTTCATGAACCCGAACCAGACTGGCTTCCTAGGTTAGAAGGGCTGATGTACATGCCCGAGTTTTGATTGTTCCTCTTTTCAGCCCTTGATGTGCTGATATGATTGTACACTGTATTTCTGTGTGAACTTAATAAAGGCAATAAAGAAAGACGTGTTGATCCTGTCAGTGCTCTATGAATTGTTTTGTTCAATGAATCTGTTCTTGATTACGTCTGTGTGTAAAATCGAATGTCTATGTATGCTTGTTAATGTGACTATGTGTACCATATAAACCGAACGGTGCGACTAGTGCGTGTGGTAGATTTCCCAAGTGCTCTATGAATTGAATGCGTATGTGTACAGTTGAATAGTGCTCTAAGTGTATGTGACCATTGTGTGTGAGCTCTTGTTATATTATAATCTCTAAGAATTAATAGAATGTTATATAAATGTGTTATAATATTATAATTACGCGTTCACACATGTTTCGCGTGTGAGAAAAAAGTTGTCGCAGTTTCACCTGAAAGGCGAAGCATCAATTGCGATAGCAAATTTGTAGAGAGCTATACGGAGTAATAATAGTAGCTTTATCGGCTGTATAAACTTGGACATGCAGCAGCACCGGCAACACGCAGAACTGTTGTCGACGCCGTCGGCGTTTTGCCCGCGTTCGCACAAAATGCGTGCGGCGTTGGTGACTGTTGCCGGAGCCTCTGATATAAATAGGCACTTGGTGCCGCAGCTAAACGTCGCCTCCCTTCCCTCCCCCCCACGGCCTTTCGTGCCTCAGAAGAAGGCGTGTTTGCTCTACATATATGGTGATTGTAAAGGAGGAAAGAGACGCCTACCTCTGCAGCCCTTAAGGGAGCACGGCACAGAACGAGCGTTTGTTCTCCGCCGTGCGTTCACTCCCCGTGAAAGCGCGCGTCCTTCGCGCCCTTTCACTCGCACATACAGCGTTCGGCGGCGCGCGGCGACGATTTCATCTCCATTGACGTCATGCAGAACCTCACGGCGACGGCCACGCCGACGGCAGAAATCCGCTTTGGAGTGTCCATATAATTGCTATCGCAATAAAACTATTTGTACATACAATACTTTTTTTGCGATAGCAATTATATGGACACTCAAAAGCAGATTTCTGCCGTCGCCGTCGCCGTGAGGTTCCGTATGACGTCAATGGAGATGAAATCGTCGCCGCGCGCCGAACGCTGTATGTGCGAGTGAAAGCGCGCGAGGGACGCGCGCTTTCACGGGGAGTGAACGCACGGCGGAGAACAAACGCGCGTTCTGCGCTGTGATGATAAGTGGTTCTTGAGGGAAGGGAAAGGTTGGCGCTATCTTCTGCAGCCCTTGAGGGAGCACGGCTCAGCGCCCTTAAGGGCTGCAGAAGTAGGCGTCTCTTTCCTCCTCTACAATCACCATATATGTAGAGTAAACGTACCTTCTTCCGACGCGCGAAAGGCCGTGGGGGAGGGGGGAGGGGGAGGGAAGGGAGGCGACGTTTAGCTGCGGCACCTGGCGCTGAGCCGTGCTCCCTCAAGGGCTGCAGAAGATAGCGCCAACCTTTCCCTTTCCCTCAAGAACCACTTATCATCATCATCATCGGCACCAAGTGCCTATTTATATCAGAGGCCCCGGCAACAGTCACCAACGCCGCACGCATTTTGAGCGAACGCGGGCAAAGCGCCGATGGCGTCGACAACAGTTCTGCGTGTTGCCGGTGCTGCTGCATGTCCAAGTTTATACAGCTGATAAAGCTAATATCATTACTCCGTATAGCTCTCTTAAAATTTGCTATCGCAATTGATGCTTCGCCTTTCAGGTGAAACTGCGACAACTTTTTTTATCTTTTACCGACTGTAGCCTCCGAGACCATTGCTCAGTGCGTGCGAATCTCGAAGCCTTGTATTGGTGCCCCTGGTAGCCTTAATCCTAGTTGTTAAGCCTATAGTCGTGTTGCTGGCTTCGCTTGCCTGAAGTCGGCCATGTTGGTTTCGGAGAGGGAGTAACAGTTGCTCCCAGCCATGAGGGAGGAAAGTTCCTCCATTTAAAGACGAACATAGGGGACATCGCCGTTCCTCCTTTAAAGGAGCAAGGGTCACTCCTTTTTTGAGAATGTACTGCTAGGTCGGTTGATATTTCGGCGGATATATTTGTTGTGATATATACGATGTTTATATGGGTGGTGAATGCACGTACTTTCAGTCACCAGGCCTATATAAAGCCTTGATTACTGCGAGACAAAGTAGTGCGAGCAAGAGCCCATTATTTCACCCTAATAAAAAAATTTACATAAGACCTGAAAAAATAATGTAAGACTACAGGGGCCCCTAAAGCACACTGACACAGTAAAGTTCAGGTTCTTCTTGGTTCCACTCTCTACTTGGGCGTCCGAGACGCACCGCCAGAGCCGGTCTACGCAAGTAGAGGATGTGCTGCCGCTAACAATAGCGGCCACGGGTTCGCTGGGCTGAAGTAGACACAGATGACGAGAGAGAAAAAAAAAACACTTTCTATTTACAATTATTTACATGAAGTTACAAATACAAGTACACATACAAGGCGGAACTGGTACGCATAGGGCGACCCTATAACGACATAGTCGATGGTGCATAGCACCGTGGTCTGTCCAGAACGCTTGGACGTAGCAACGGGGCCACTTTTTCTACCCTTCGGTGCCCCGCCGCAAGCATTTACCACCCAATCGCCACCGAGTGGCTATGAGTGGTCCGCCGACGCACCAATCACGAATCCTGTGCTAGGATCGTCTTGTTCGCCGGCGCTTCCAGTATTGCGCTTCTTCCAAGCGCCCTTTTCTCTACCACCTTTAACGGTGTCTTTCTCCCTGTCCCTCAAAACAACATACAAATAAAAAAATGTCACAGTTTCGCCCTAAGGGCGAAGCAATGAATGCGATAGCAACACAGCAATGTCATACGAAGTAAGGTGAGCAGCTTTGGTAGCAACAACACGCAGAACTGTTGTCGACGCCATCGGCGTTTTGCCCGCGTTCGCTCAAAATGCGTGCGGCGTTGGTGACTGTTGCCGGAGCCTCTGATATAAATAGGCACTGCGTGCCGCAGCGAAACGTCGCCTCCCTTCCCTCCCCCTCCCCCACGGCCTCTCGCTCGTTGGAAGAAGGCGCGCTTGCTCTACATACATGGTGATTGTGGGCTGCAGAAGATAGCGCCAACCTTTCCCTTTCCCTCAAGAACCACTTATCATGAAGGAGAACAGAGACGCCTACTTCTGCAGCCCTTAAGCGAGCACGGCGCAGAACGCGCGTTTGTTCTCCGCCGTGCGTTCACTCCCCGTGAAAGACGCGCCCCTCGCGCCCTTTCACTCGCACATACAGCGTTCGGCGCGCGGCGACGATTTCTTCTCCAAATGACGTCATACGGAACCTCACGGCGACGGCGACGCCGACGGCAGAAATCTGCTTTTGAGTGTCCATATAATTGCTATCGCAATAAAAAACGTTCCAAGAAAGGGGGGGGGGATGACAGATGCATAGCATGTCTGCTCCCGCGCAAAGCCACAGTGCCCAGGACAATGGGTTCAATAAAATCCTAATAAGCAGGCAGCACCTGCCAGCCAAAGTGATTGACCTTTGGTGTGACCCCTTCCCCGCTCGCACTTATTAGAAAAACTGATAGCGTAGTAGCTGCGGGTCATACGTCCACGAAAGCTGTCAAACAACACTTTGGGCTCACGTACTTTGGGATTCAGTAAATGCTTGCTGGGAGAAGCTTTTCACGATGGTCAATTGGCAACGGTCTCCGAAACGAAATGCAAGAGCGGTTACAATGGGAAAGGTGCCTGAGTACTGCGTTCACGCTTTCTGTGCCCATTACACACCCGGCAAGCGCACATCAGGAGCCAGCGACAGCCACGGACATCTAAGCTTTTGCTGTCAGGGCGACTGCACGCGATGTACGTGACGAAGCACCTATATTTCCTCTTCTTTAGGTTGCTTTGTGTACTCCTGCGTGCTAATGGCTTCGTCACGCACCCTCTACGTTTGCTCAGTGCCAGCCGGCTCTACTCGCCTCACACGTGTCAGGTATAATTGGCATGTCATGAGCTGCGCCTCTGCCTAATCTCGGCACCGTCGCCGCGACGGGCGCCCACCACTGGCACTTAATCCTCCCATTGTATATCGCTGGTCAAGCAACGATCATTGACAAAATGCGCTAGCTGTCTCTTCCCTTTCTTCGCAGCCGTTTCACTTGGCGAGACCCGGTTGAACAAGAACACCCATCTTAAGTCCTCCGATCAGCAATTAAACTAGCTAGCGCTTCTAGCAGCAGGCTTACAGACACCTACGCTGAAAAGTGGGCCGATCGTGGGGATAGTGCAGAAACGGTCCCAGTTCAATGGCACAAACCAGGGGCTAAACACATAAAGCAAGAGAGAGAGAGAGAAAGATGGAGAGAGACTAAAGAAAGAAAGAAAGCAAGAAAGACAAAAAGAGAAAAACAGAGAGAGAGAGAGAGGGGGAAGAAAGAAGAGAGAGAGAAAGAGAGAAAGAAACAATCACCACGAAGGCCAGGTACACACACACACGCTTCGCTTCCCCCCATTTTCTCGACAGGGGAAGGGCTGGTGATTTTTTATTAGTATTAGGCATTTAAACTCAATCGTTTACATTGCAGTGACAATCGATTTCTATAAGAGATTTCGTGCATACTTTTTACACTTTGGTTTTCCTCGAAATTTACTGTGATCGCAATAGCGACCATTTGGAAATGTTTTTCTGAAAATTCGTGACCTTATATTGCTTATACAAATATTTGTACAAAGCGGCTTTAGCAATTAGGGGCACGATGTCATTTTCAAAATTCCCTTTTCTATCGTTACTTTCATACTTGATTTAACAAGAGACAAACCGCTCGGTGATAACTAATTCTATTTTTAACATAAGCCACAAGGCGCAATCGTCGCATTACCCAACCTTTGGTGTACTAATGAGGGAGGATAAGTTCGGAAATTGTTCGGAGGTTTGAGAAGAGCTGAAGTCAGTGAAGAAACGTAAGTGTTGCACCATGTTATTAACGAGTTATGCTCAAAGTCAGCGTTGACCACATTTACAGATACAGTTATGTTTTACTGGAGAACGCTATCATTGACTTTCTGCGTCTTCTCACCATTACGGCGAGAGAGTCTTTTTCTAGGGATACATATAGTAAATATTTGGTCTACAAATAATGGCTACAAAGCACATAGATGTAGCCCGTTTTTCAAGTTATTGACGCAACAGAAAACCGGGAACATCGTCACCTACTGCTGTGTGTATTTTTTTCCTATTATTGCATGTGTGTTTCGGCTTTTTTGTGCGTGCGAGAGGTGCTAAACATCAGAATGGCACTGCAAGGAACACTCAGGCGAAGCAACTGACAGCCTCGATTGTCAAGCTGATCCCACCAGTAGCTAATCTCACCTCCCCCTCTGTGTGCAATATCCAGGAGCTCAAAAAATCCGAGGACACCTAAGTACTTCTTATTAGTTGTGAATGCGAAGGCATTAAGGGCCAACTGAACGCCACTGAGCGGTGTTTCGAGTTCTTAACTTTTCGCGGGCAAGGGAGGCTGGCTGGCCCATTTTGTAGCTCATAAAATCATCTGTCACAAAACAGCAAGTAACGTCCAGCTGCATCAACGTCTCGTCTTAATCACTGTTAGCCAGCATTTCCAAAATAATTCTGAACCAAAGTGCGAGCGATGGATGCGAAGACACTCATTCTCGCCGGCTTGTCGCAGTCGTGATTAGGTTTTTGGGTTATTACAATAACATAAATTTAAGCATTTTTAGTGAACGTTTTTTTTATCGGTGAACAGAAAACAGACTTTTGGGAACCTGATATAAAAGTTTTTTTTGTTATTGCGCCACATCTCAATTGGACGTAAGTGGTTTTATCTGAAGAAGAGCAAAAGCCGGCATGATAAAATTGCTTACACTCCAGGCTTTTTACACGCTGTTTAATCATTGCGAATATATCAGCTTGCTGCTTCTGCCCAAGTAGAATAACTGTGACGTGCATTTGCTCGTAACCAACGGTCCGCATTTTCATAAAACGCTAGTTGTGAACACACCAGACAACAATATATGCATGTACATTGCATATTGTGGCTCCTGTGGACCCGCACACCGGTCTAATGGCTGCTGCGGCAAGTGAAACGACAAGGAGCATAAGAACAATCGGGTATAAATCAGTGCAGCATGTTTTGCAATTCCATATCGTGCGCTGTTCGTGCCCGCACGTGCGAAAATCCACCATGGATTACGCATGCACATATGAATGTATCTTTGTCATACAGGTGTGTTCCAGCGTTAATTTTAAATTCAGCGATGAAAAACGTTCATGCAAAAATTATCATGTGCAAGGCGTTGACTCGTAAGCAGCTGTGCCAGCTTTCTCTTCTTTTTCTTTTGATGCATTACTCAGGTGGCTGTCTCTACCTTTCCTGTTGCAAATATTGCAAGAAATCATGCCCGGCAATAGCAGTTTTGCGTGCTCGGTTTCTTCACTTCGGGCGATAAAAAAGCCCCCTGATATAGAAATCCTAGTCCGCAGATGCTGTCTTTTATCTGTTTGCATTAGTGACATGCCACTTAGTCGATGCTTCAGAAAAGTTTCTGCCTGTACATGATGTCCAGCAGTGTACGAATATGTAACCACCAAACAAACACAGGATTCGGTCATTTTAAGCCACACAAGCTAGTACGTTCGCAGAACTTAGGGACGATAATTTTTCACAGGAAAACAATTCTTGCGTTCTTTACGAAGTGAATTCACCACATGAAACGATATCAGGTGCGTCGTCGGTTTACGCGGTAAATCAAAAAAAGTTGTTGCAGTTTCACCCGAAAGGCGAAGCATCAATTGCGATAGCAACTTATTAGAGAGCTATACGGAGTAAGGATAGTAGTTTTATCCGCTGTACAAACTTGTACATGCAGTAGCACCGGCAACACAGCACTGTTGTCGACGCCGTCGGCGTTTTGCCCGCGTTCGCACAAAATGCGTGCGGCGTTGGTGACTGTTGCCGGAGCCTCTGATATAAATAGGCACTTGGTGCCGCAGCTAAACGTCGCCTCCCTTCCCTGCCCCCCCCCCCCCCCCCCGCGGCCTTTCGTGCGTCAGAAGAAGGCGCGTTTGCTCTACATATATGGTGATTGTAAAGGAGGAAAGAGACGCCTACTTCTGCAGCCCTTAAGGGAGCACGGCACAGAACGCGCGTTTGTTCTCCGCCGTGCGTTCACTCCCCGTGAAAGCGCGCGTCCCTCGCGCCCTTTCACTCGCACATGCAGCGTTCGGCGGCGCGCGGCGACGATTTCATCTCCATTGACGTCATACGGAACCTCACGGCGACGGCGACGGCGACGGCAACGGCGACGGCGACGCCGACGGCAGAAATCTGCTTTGGAGTGTCCATATTATTGCTATCGCAATAAAAGCACCGTTGATATGCGATTACAATGCCAATTTCTATTTCGTGCAATCACCGTTGCAAGGTGTATTTTCATCATTGTGCCATCCGTAGATTTCTTAACAGGGAACCTTTTGTTTGGTGAAAAATTGATAGGTGATATCATATGGTATCTTGAGAACACAATTACTTGCATATATCTCTTTGCAGCACTGCTCTCTACAACTGCACAACTCAAGGAAACACCTGATAATCAGACAAACAAGCAGGACAATTGACATTTAAATTTGTTGTCAACCATGTTAGGACAATGATGGTCCTGTTCTTCGAAGTGGCCTATTATGCACCTGAGTGTCAAAAAAGGCTTTAAGAGACATCTGCTTGCCTAAGAGGAAGGTCTAGCGCGACGGTTTTTATTCAAACACAAATAATTGCAAAAATTCCTTTTCCTCTAAACCACTGCACCAAATTTTAACAGGGTTGTTACATTTATTAGAAAACATTAAGATGTATGGGCTCCTAATCGGTAGCCGATTTTTATTCAGGCTGTCAAAAAGCGTTTTTTCATCGCTTACAAAAAAATACTGCACAACTGATGTATTCAGTTCACCACTCCTTAATTCAGCAATGACAAAAATATAGAGATTACGCGAACTTGGCCTAGTAAAACGCCTATTTCAAGGAGCTTTTGAGTAATATACACCGCTTCGAAATAGACTAGTTTGCGAGTAATACTTTTTAAATAAATCTTGTGCACATTTCAACAATTTCACATATACTAGTTTTTCGCATCTTATGCTTGTTTACTGTACATGCCCTAATAAATGCCGTTTACAGACTGTAATATCTATTTTTTGTGCGGAGCAACAGATTAATTAATTTTGTGCTTCAGTGTTTTTCTTAAGTTGATGGTTTTCGAAAACTTTCGTAATCATTATAGACCCAAAATGAAGAATCTAATTGCTGTAGTCACAAGAATTGAGCCACCTCAAAAGTGCAACACATGTAATTCAAAGTCGTTTGACCGTTGGCTCATAAAAGCGTTTCTGCGTTTTACATGTATTTGAAATGAAAAATTGGCGTCGGCTACGGGTTAAGGCTCTCACTTAACACCACCCCACTTTGTCAAAATTGGGCCAGATTGCTATGCTTCGTGTTTTTCAGCAATAATTGTTTCTATGAGATAAAAGTCTGAATTGCTTTGGTGTGTCTTTTGAGTGCGAAGCACTTTAGGGGCCCGGGCTGTCGGTGTGCAGTGTAATCTCATGTCGTCGTGGTGCATCAACATAAAACGTCTATGATATCAGAAGTATTACCTTCGTGGTGGATGAACATAAAGAATGCATGAGGTTGAACGGTGAAATACGTTGAAACGGTGAATACGGTGAAAGTGCAATTGTACTCATCGCCGTTAGGTGTACAGGATATATGTAACCGCTTCCCTAAAGCTTAGATACCAATACATTACAACACGTGCGAGATCGGCATATTGTTTGTTTTGTTGTCTTTATTTTTTGCTATTACTCAAACAAAGAATATAGAAATTTCGACAGGCTATAGCATAGTGCTCACTGTTATTTTGCCAATTCGAGACCTCCGCACAAAGAATATCGATGCCTCAAACTTTGTAACACCTGACAAAGTCAATGTAAGCCTCGCATATGCCATTGTGTTCTTGTAAATGCAAAAAAATGCAAAACTTTTGCACTGATGTACAAACCACCTATTTCCGTAGGTGAGACATTGTGCCGAAGAAAGCAGCAAAAAAATTAATGATTAGAGGCTCGTGGCTACAAGCTCATTCAACGCATTTCACCAATGTGATGCCTGCACAGAGTGTGCAAGTTAACAAAAACGCAAACCCATGAAAATCAGACCCATATATAAGCAAACTTCGTAGTGTGAGGCATATTGAGTGCTTTGCACTTCCGCGCACATAGCAGGACATGCTTTACGTTCGGAAGTGCGGATTGATATTTATGTTTGTGTTGAGTTTCAATGTCCCTTCTGTGTTCAGCAAGGGATACCTTTCTTGCAAAAATTCCTTAGGAGAAGACGTAGACTGGTGAGTAGCAGTTCACTCATTTGCTTTACTCAAAGAGGTGGTTGTCAATGATGCACCAACACCCAGAAGTGAAATATCACAGATATTGCTGCAGCCCGAGAGCCCCCACGATTTTTGGTTTCCAGTTTTTAAATTTCTACTCCTGCTGTTTAACACGGCGTGATATCAATCGCAAGACTCTTGGCTTCTTAAAATGTTTTAATTTGAATTCGTGTGTTATATCTACAGCGACAACAAATACAGATCACTTTGTGATGATGTTATTTCATTGGCTATCGTTTTCTTCCTTGCCTAGTTGTTCCGGCATGCGTTGCAGTTATTGCCCTCGTTATCATTCATTTGACACGACGAGTGAAAAAAAAAACGAAGTCCGAGTTCCTACAAACTCTAACTCTTGGGGCAAGTTTTCTCTTCAAGTGCCAAAAAAGTTGCCGACAATTACGATACTCACTAATGCGAAATTTCAGCGCAGCTCCGTACGTCTTTTCATTTAGCGATACACTGGCTGGCGCCGACAATCTGTCTCCTGTGGAACGTTGCAAATGGAGCGAAGTCTGGCGTGACTGGCGCCATATCGTAGTCATTTTCACCGCAGAGCATGTCTTAGGTGGCACTAGGCTTTTTTTCTAGGCGACAGTGTTATTCATGCTTTCGCGATAACCTCCTTCCACCGCTTTTCTCCATGTGTTCTCTTTGCTATCGCTGTCTTTCCACCCCAGCTGCGCTCCGCCTTCGCTCTTTTATTCTTCGCTGTGCTAGTTGGCTCTGTTAGGCCGAAGCCGACGCTTGCCACAGAAACGGGCGCCTAAGAGCTACTCTCTAAACGATGACTAACAAACTAATCAAAATACTTCATTGGACGGCCGCAAGGGATTGAGTTTCCATTCGCGAGCTTGAAGGCTGTCATACAGCAATTTAGATCGTGAACGATGTCAGCATGTATTCTGAGAAATAAAGAAAGAATACTAGATTCGAGTTTGCCAAATCCATCACGACACAGCGGACGCTGTGAATGTTTGCGCATATATTAGTAGGCTTAATATTGGGAGTTGGTGTTAAAGGAGCGATCTTGTAACAGCATTAGACCGTTTCGAGATGCATAGTTATGTGGAACTGAAAATTGCCATTGATTACCGTCATGTGCGTTGATAGTTAAGTGGATTTATATAGTTCCCTTGAAAATGATTTGTTTGGCTTAAGTGAGCCCTACAGATCTTCAGACTATTTGTGTAAATTTTCATACTTCAAATTTGCTTGCAAGTCGCCATCAAGGTTCCCACAAAAAAAAAACGTAATACAGCTGGCCTATGATGTGCACAACGCCTACTTATTCATTTCCTCCAACATATCCGGAACACTTCAATATTCGCATTATTTAGTTATTTGCCAATATCACACTCCTTAAACAGAACCATGTGCGTTGTCGTCTCGCCGCCGATAGGTGTACCGGTTGTGGAGGTCGAAAATCTGGAGGACTCCCGGAAGAAGTCTATAGATACCGCAATAAATTGTCTCACTTAATTCGCTGAACTGAAAGAAATGCTGAGGACTAGTCAAACTGTTTGTGCTGTGCGACTACGCGACTGCAAATATTATTACTCGCCGAACAGTCAACTTTACGGCCAAGTTTTCATCCAAAAATTACGCCTCAGCCGTTAAAGTCGTTACAGGTAAACCGCCTAACACCCCTGTACGAACGACCTCGCGGAGTGCCGGATTAAAGACAATTCACAACGTGCTCTTAGCATTGAGCACAAGAGAAGAGTAAAATATATCCTCCATATAGCATCATCTACAATACTCTGCCACAAGAAAAGACATAAGTGGTTATCTCCTAACATCCATGCCTGATGCCATTAATCCAAGCATCGACGCTGAAATTAACCCGACGTCAATTACAGTGATATGTTTAATTCTGCTGACCTATTATTGGCTGATCTATCATGTGACACGTGTCATAATCAGAAAGCATCACCATAAACATAAGTAAATCTTTCTGCGATGGACCACAAAAAGTTCATCAGCCCCTAAGCAATCAGCAAAACTTGGGGCCTGATGCTACAGTTTATCAAGAAATGATTCTACTATTTTGAAATGACATTCATTATTCGTGTAAATGTTGTACCACACATACAGAAACCAACCGCTGAAATGTTGATTCCTGCTGAAAGCATACAATGGGAGAGCAGATAACGTTTTCACAATTGTTGAATGTGATCAAGCAAATACGGTGGCATTGTGGTAATTATCTGGCAGTCACTCTGAAGATAATGGTGCATGTCATTTTCTAGCATTTTTAAACGGTTAGATGACTTGCACATTATTACAAAATGTTTTATGATGCGTTTTAGAAGGTGAAACCGACCTGACAAGGGAACAAAAATTGTTTTTGTTAAAAAATACACTTAGCACTCATGCTCTTTTCATCATGTGCTCTGGTTAAGCCCAGGCCTTAACACCTCTCCACCCATCACGAAAGAGCAATGGGAGGAATCCCTCATGAGCAGCAAGCTTCAGATCCAACTCCAGGCTGTCCAGAGGGCCCATGACATCACGGCGGGACTTTGTACCCCGGTCCCATCGTGGGCGGAGCCACCGACTTGATCTGAGGGAGCCTTCGGCTTGCCTAGATCTCTGTTCCTCAGGACTCAAATAAAGTGCATGTCATGTCATGTCAGCAAAAGAGTACGCATATTTTAACTAGACTCTAGTGTGTTGGCCTAGCAACACAGAGCAATTAGCTTAGCTGTGCATGCGCAGGAAGACGAGGACGCCAGACATAAGGTGTAGCAATTCAAATAGACGCGTACGTTTCTCAAGATCATCAACATTACCATTACTATCCGCATCATCCTTAGGAATCTTTTTTCAGTGATCTCCAAATACCCATGGCTCCAGCAGATGATGCAATCGTATGCCTGAAATTTCCCAATTTCATCACCGCACCAAGATCTCTACATTATTAGACTGACCTTCTTTCCCTTGCTTCGACATGAATTCGGGAACTGTTATTGACTTCTGGTTATCTGCCCTGCTCATTACATGGTCTATTTCGCCCCATTCACTCTTCCACGGAGGGAAAGGGCAAACTCGACAAAACATGCGCAGCTTTCATTTTTTGACGCTGAACTATTTCTGCATCCTTGACATATCCTTCCACAAAGTGACAAACTCATAGGTATGCTACAAGCCATTGAAAAAAAGACAGCAAGCGTGGACGCCTATGAACCCGCCTACAAGCTGTGTACGCTTTAGTCACGCTTGCGTGAGTTTTGCGTTGTCTTATTGTTATTTACTTAAAATCCTAAAAAATTGATTGTTCTCTCTTTCAAAGAAATTCATCAAAGCACCAACGTGAAACGTGTATTTTCAAAAGAAGTTGCATCTTTCTTGTCTATTCACAAGTTCAATGTCCTTAAATGTGGGCAATATTTGAGTAACGTCGCTTTCAATCGAAGGGTGAATCAGTGACAGCGATCACACGAGGCAAGCACACGAGTCCGGTGCTGCGGCGCAGCGTAAACAACACCCTGGAAGCTACCAGGCGTCATAGGTATACCCTACATGACGATGAGATGCTATGTAGCCAAACAGCGTAGTTAGTGCTCAGGCAAAATCGCACGCGCATGCGCATGTTCAAAAGTGCGCAGACGCGTAAAAACGGCATGAGCCGCTGCGGCGCCCCCGTGCGGTGACAGTTGTCGAGGATCGGCTGCGAAAAAGCGCTAGCAACGCGCCAGGACAGTCATCGAGCTTTGACAGCGACTAAAATTGTTTTTCTTTTTTCTTTCCTCTTTGCTGACCTGTACATTCTTTATTGCACGATGTATTGGACCGGCCCCTAGCCTCTTTACGCTATCGGTCCAAATAATCACTGTATATGCAGTTTCTGTTCATCAAAAATAAAGTTCCATTGATTGATTAAACATGTTTGGCCACTAACAGCCGAGAGAAAACGTGAGCTTATCTTCTGTTATAAAATATGAATAAATGTTCATGTGTTTCAGGTTCATTATATACAAACTACCAAAAACAATTCGAAACAAAAATTGTGGCACGCTTACTGGAGAAGAAATGGCGTATTACGACAGCAAGTACAGCGCATCCCAATCGCAAACGTGGACTATCCTTCCTAATGGCATCTTTAGTCCACTATTGAACCCGGTTCATGAGACATTACAGCCGATATACAAACAGACGCCTGTAAGTAAACCAACGTGTAATATACAGTTCGCTTGCAATAAAAACGCAGACAATTAATTTTATTGGTGCGGTATCAACAGATCGAATTCGCCAAAATAAACAGATCTCCGTCACTATAGTTAGAACATTCGTTTTAAACAATGCCCCATTCAGTCGCGAATTCAGGCGCCATACACATTTTGGCTCAGGCTAAATAAGTTCACTTGGTGTTATACTGACCAAAGAGCAGACTCGGGCTGAAATTAGTCTGATGCTTATGCCTTAAGTTAGGTTATGTGCGGTTTACTCAGCACTCATTTTTTACTATTTTTGTTGTTTGTATGTGTCTGCAACTTAGCGCTAGTGGGAGAAATAGATGAGGAATAATCCCCATTTGCGCGAAGTTGCCCTATTCAGAATGCAAGACAAACTAGTCATACAGTGAACTCTTCTAAGGTTCACTCAGACCACAAAACCCACAAACATTCACTCTGATTTCGTAAGCTAAAGCGTAACGTAGAGCCTTAGGCGTACCACGGAATCACTGACTTCCGAAGACCCTTAAACTAATGAGCTCAGACTGTTTTATACAAAACGTATGTTGCTCCAGCTAGCTGACCCCCACCTGCTCACACTAAGGTTTCTTCATGAAGGAGATGTGAGGGCCTGAATTCAAACACAAGCTTTTCGTAAGTAAGGAGTGTCCGCGATTGTGCGTCAAGGCATATGTAGTCTCCTATCTTGAGAGAGAGAGAGAGAGAAAGAAAGGGAAAGAAAGACAAGGAGGTTAGCCAGTGAGAAATACCGGCTTGCTACCCTGTACTGGGGAAAGGGGTAAAGGGAATGAAAGGTGATAGAAGAAACAAAAAGAAATTAAGAAAATTAAATAAAAAATAAAATAAAATAAATAATTAAAATAAAATGAAATTCGCGCAATAACGCGACCCTACGCGCTACAACGCGCTCCTATCTTGAAATCCCTATACTAATGAGGGGGCGAACGCGAGAATCGCGCCTATTTAAAAAATCACTGCCTAAGCATTCTGTTAACCAGCGGCGCTGAAACGTGCGGCCCCGGTGTTTATCACTGGGTTAATCCCAACGGTAAATTTAAGTCTTTCTCAATTATTGGTTACGTCTTTGTGTTTCTTCATGAGGTTACACACATGTTCGGCTGCGACGGAGAGAGCGACGTCATTGACGGTATGCCCGCAGCCCGCCTTTGTCGCGTTGCCGCTTGCGATTCTTCAAAATTAAGTTGCTTCAAAATTAAATCTGTCCGTCACGACAGACAACGAATGGCTTTTACCCCCTTAAGCAATGGCTCATGCACCCGTGAACGCGGCCTCCCTATTACGACGACAAAAGAAAACAGAAATTCTACGTTCGAATGATGAGCGGCAACGGAGCCAGCTACTAGAAGAAGATGACGACGCTCGAGCCATCGCTGATGATGATAGTTCCTGCGTACAGGCGACAGACGAACGAATCGGCTAGCCATACACAGCTTCACTGTAAAAACCTTGTTAGGTTAGAGTGGACTTCTGAACGCGTGTAGAAATTTTGTCTAGTGGAATTTCAAGACCCTGAAATGTATGGGACAAGGGTAGTTAGTTGGCGACAAGTGATGCACATTCAGAGCGTGAAAACTATACATGCACAAGAAGAACGGGAACGCGAACTCCCGCGCCCTGAGCGGTTAAGATAAGGGCACTTGTGCAGCACATATTTTTACGTTTAATTATAGAATCAACCAATACGCCCAGTGGTCGAGAGATGTGGGAATAAACTGGCAGGTCTCATTGGCCTCACGATGTCGTACCTGTGGTAGCAGGTCTTACTTCAGCTTCGATGTGCGTCTGCAGGTGGAAAGAGGAACATGAGAGTTCTGAAACTGCGTTGGTTCACTGCTTGAATTCGCGAACCAAGCTTTAACAGCTGCGCCGCCATTCGCCGTCGAGAAGAATTTCCCCTACAGATCTGGGCCCGTGTTCAAGAACATTTACGTTTCTGAGGCAGATATCACTAAAAATATGTCAAGCATCAGCAATGACTGCGATTCGCTCACATGAAAAATTCTAGCGTGAAAGTTTTTGCGAATACGCGCCCTACTGACCATAGTATCCAGAGGTTGCCTTCGTTTCCACTCTTCGTGTTCTTCTCTAGCTTCCAAGCAATGAATTCTCATCTCAATAGCTCCAAGAAATTTGTGTATGCACGGTACGAAGGGATGTGAGTGGGGCAAAAGAGCAGCCTACTCGGTTAAGCAGTGTGCCAAAATATGTTTCAGTAATGTCTTCTAATTTATGTGGTAAGGTAACCGAGGCACCGTGCTCGGTGCCGTGAATTTAAGAGACAACTTTTCCAGTGGACTATCATGCTCTCAGCAAACACACAGAGTAAGGGTGTTCAACGGTAGAAAGGACACGTCCGCCTTTGTAAGCGCAAATGCACAATGTCGAAATCGCAGTAGTAAATCGGAAGCCCGAGGGTGTCCGAGTGCCTCAAGTGGAGCAGAATAAATAAGAGAAATGACAGAAACAGAGAAAACGCCACAAGAACGCACTGCAGACGAAACGTGAAGGTACAATTGCGTAGTTCCTGTTAACTGTAGGCCATGCTTCCCACTCGGCGCCAATCTGTCCGTGTTTTCATGCACTGGGGATAGACACATGGCAAAACATGTTGAGACACTACCACATGATGATAAGTTGCCATGAAGTAGGCTGTGTCAGCGGAAGACATGTGAGCAATAAAGTTCCAGGAAAGGAGAGATCCAGTGGGCCTCAGGAGCGGAATGCTAACTTTGCAAGCCAGCATATTTTATTCTCCTCTTGGTATCACCGGTGGACGATGGAATTGCAGAAGTGCATACAAGCTGTGGAGACGTATTGATAACTACGTTCACGCTCCAGTGTGCTGGCGCAAGCTGGCGCTCAAGCGAGTGAAGCTTTGTAGCTGCATCTGCTTCGACAATCGTACTGGTACGCTACAGAAGACATCATTTTGGTAAGGTCGGAGGGCCTCACCTTGACTGTTACTAAATTGATACAGCGACCCAGTTTCCATTCATATATTATGTTCTGTTTCTTTTCACCACACAATCGACAAAACAACGAAAAGCAAGTCTGGCACTAGCTGTTTATCAGATAAACCTGTGGCTTGGCCTGGCATTCAGAAATGAGCACGCATTTCACATTGACATGGCTCAAAGTGCGGCTTGAAAAAAAAAAACAGCGGCGAAGCGATGGTCAAACATCTTCTATTGTCGTTGCTACAGTGTGTCCGGAAAAGCACTCTCGATTCCTCTTGAGGAACTGAACTATTGCCCCTCGGCAGTATCTAGAATTCTCAGACATTGGATGAAACTGTGTTCTGCAGGCAAATACTTAAACATGTTCCTCCGCTACAGAGGACGCGCTTATTGTGTGCGGACTCAAAAAATTGTACTTTAGTTTATCCGCACATCTTTCCTTCTTAATGCTTTACTGCATAGTATGTACTTCTATCACACTTCATTCCTTCTTTTTTAGTTTTCCTTAGCACTCAGTGGCGAGCTCGTATATACACAAAACAAGCCTGTGTTTAACTTTCTTTTTCGTCCCCCTTCTTCAAGCTAGAAAATCGTCTTCAAGCATCACTTGCCGCATTGCTTGTCATTTATCAGTGATCGTAACTTTTTTCTGTTTTCTGTGCTGCAACACGCCGTAAGGTACCTCTAATGAAACTGTTGAAAGTAGGTGGAAAGTTAATCTGACATGTTTTATTAGCTGTCACCTTACAAACGTTGTAATTCAGTAGTGAAGGCAACTAGATTTTGGGAGTGCATTGGCTTGCAATTTTTTGCAATATTTTGCAATATGGCTTTGGAAGCATATACACGCCAAGGGATTGCGATATTTAGGCCAATACTTTTAATACACCAATGTTTATAAATACGCCAATATTCCTAAGAGTTGATCATACGTAACGTTTTCTTTAAAGTTCCTCAGTACACTTACGAGTTCATCGGTCTGCAGGCAAATCACCATCAGTCTTATTATATATTTTTATGTTGCGACGAAAGAGTCGGTGGGACGTTGGTGATCGTAGAAAATGTTTAAAATAGCTTTTCCCAGAACAGCACTTTACATATTGCAGGAACTGCATTCATTGTTCTTTTGAGTTGCACCAATGTGTATTTATTCATGCTGACTCCATAAGTTATTGAAATTCTTGCGCTCCTTTCGCAGAAAAATATTTCCTATTTTGTCAGCGAACAATGAGTGCGCAAACGCTACGTAAATGAAAATGCGCAAGTGCGCGGGACAAGAAAAGATGCAACAAGAATATATGCACATCTTACGTGCTAGGAGCACATAATTGTCAAAAACTGTAAAATATGTAGACCATGTACAGACATATATATATATATATATATATATATATATATATAGACCTCCACAGTGCACCTGCAAATTTGGCACCATACATTTTAGAGGTTTGATTCAAAATACAGCTCACTTATTCACATGCCCCTACTCAGGCTCTTTATTCAACAGATCACATCCACAGATAGGCAGTCAAATTCCACTCACATAGATAAGTTTGTATAAAAATTTTCCCAGAGTCCCATTCTCTATGACGTGGACTTTGCATGGCACATCGTATCATGCGCTCTAGAACACAAGAAACGACGTGTGATTCATGCTAACTTGAGTTCAAACCAACATGTTAGAGAGATTTAACGTGTCTCGTTTTCTGGTTAATGCAAGCGGACTGGGCGTTTTAACAGATGAGTGTAGACGCAGACGTCAACTGCCTGCACGGTGCAGCCACCCGGTGGCGCGGAGCTCAACCTGCCAAACACAGCTAATATTGCAGTACCCAAGTGTATTTTACTTTGATGCTGGGGGAAATTGCCCACAGCAACGCGATTTGCTCAACTTCTAAAAATTTACACCAGAAGCAATGTAGTATTTATTTATTTATTTATTTATTTATTCAAAATACCCCCAAAGGCCCTCATTATGAGGGTATTACATGGCGGGCGGGGGGGGGGGGGTTACAGGCACACAGGCACTCGTCATAGATTATACATCATATCAAAAACAAGAAAATATAACAAAAGTAATAAAAGAGTGAAACAGAGGTAATATACAAAATAAGTCACAATTATTTCAGGCAAAACATTAGTACATATTAGGACAACATAAGGCAACTGCAATGAAAAGTAAAACAGTAACAAACATCGAAAACACTGTAAAAGTCCCAAGATAATACTAATAGGATTAGTTGACAAGTCGTGAGCGAAATAAATCTTGAAACTTGGAGTATATAGAATACCTAGAGCTTTCGGACCCCTAATCAAATTATTTCCGTAATTGCATGAAAACAGTAACCATAGAGCGGAGAGATGGACACGGAAAATAATTATATTTATATATAGTACTAGCAGATATTACCACGTAAAGGCTCTGTTAACACTTCATCATTTCTGGGGCTATTAGTAGTGGATGTGATCTTTTCCTGGGCAGTGAAAATTCATGTATGTAGTTGACAACAGGGTCTTTATTTATCACTACATTAGATAATTATCCACATCGCGCACTCCTATAGTGGAATGTGCAGACAATCTGTTTTCTGCGATGTCCTCTCACGTGGTGGGACACATTCCGGAACATAACGCGTCTTTAAAAAATCCGACATGGAAAGTTCGCACCCAGGGAAATAACTTTGATATAAAGTCTAGAAGTTACAAATTTATAGGCGTCTCATAAAAGAAATGCGATAACCTGTGGAGAACTTTTAACTCTTCTGTGAACATGAGTAACTACATGAAACTGATTTCTGCACAACTATGACGAAAGCAAAAAATTTCTGATAAACAACGCAGGGGTTCTAGAATGAAAACAGTTCTATTAGGATGCTACAACGGCTTTCACCGTGTATAACTTGAAAATTTGCTGCGTGATCTGTTTGATTCATTTTACTTCAGGGTGTCGCATACCTTGCGTACAACGACCAGGTGCCAAAGGAATTCACTGGTACACGAGGAGGACACTCAAAAGGTGGGTCCATAATTTCATGGTCGCATGCAAAATGTAATTCCTACATTCGATTGGAAAAATTAGAGGGACATTCATTGTGTTTTGGCTCGAGGCATCGTAATGTACCGTGGCTATATCTAGCAAGATATGTTCCTATTTCACAGCAGTCCGCGTTTGGAAATGTCTGACGTCTATTCGCCGGTGTGTAGCAACCTCTTCGCATAACCTAAAGCATTGAGCTTTGTGGCTCTTGGCCCATCGTTGACAGTGCACGACGCTTATTTCCACGTTTCACGTCAAGCATGTGCTGAGGATAAATTCGGCGATTTTCTGCACATCCAAGTCTTTCTTCGTCAGTGCACTTTATTCTCAGCTGATTTCCACTGTTATGTTGAGATGCATATTTGAGGCATCCCTGCCCGTAAATAAGTTAAACTCTTTATTAGCCATTTTCCTGCTCAGACTTTTGCGTGACGCCTTCGGTTTAACCGGTGTTGCTTATTCGTCCACATTGCCGTGGTTGCGGCTGGAAGCACTTCGATGGCAAATATTTCATTTCATTTATTTCGTTTCATTTCATTTATTTACTCTCAGGGCCGTTCGGCGTTACAGAGAGGAGTGGGTATACAAGAATACGAGAATAAAAGAATACAACTGGGATTACAAGAGTACATTTGTAGTAGGCAGATTAATGAATATGATCATATGCAGTAGACTTGAAGTCTTCGGCTACTGCGATGGACACGACGGAGGCAGGAAGGTGGTTCCAGTCTGCACTAGTCTTCGGATCAAATGAATCAAAATAAAGATTAGTCCTGCAGCTTGGCACGCCAACTTTGAACCGGCGGTCCATGCGGGATGAAAAGTAAGTGGGAGTAATAAAAAGTGATTGCTTTAAAGATTCATTGGTGAAATATATTTTGTGAAAGAGACAAACGAGAAATACGACGGCGTAAGGAAAGGTCAGGAAGATCTAATGGTTTCTTCATAAGCGTTATACTGGCTGAACGAGAATAATTAGAAAGAATAAAATCAACAGAACGATTTTGGATGGATTCGAGGACTTGTATGAGTGATTTGGTATGGGTATCCCAAACGGAAGAGGCATACTCTAGTTTCGGGTGCACAAAAGTATTATATAGAAGTAGTTTTAGGGACACAGAAGCCATGAAAAAATTATGGCGATGGAAACCAAGTGTGCGGTTAGCATTATTAGTGATATGTGCAACATGTGTTTTCCATGATAGGTTGGCAGTAATGTATACGCCAACATACTTATAATCAGAGGCTGAAGATAAAGAAGAGTTATTAAGGAAGTAGGTGCATGAAGACTGGTTAGTCGTCCGCGTTATTCCCATTGCTTTGCACTTACCAATATTTAGTTTAATAGACCAGGTGTGACACCAAGTGGAAATATTATCCAGATATGATTGAAGAGTGGCTGCGTCAGAAGGTTTAGATATTTGTCTATATAATACACAGTCATCAGCGTAGAGTCTAATTTGTGAGTCAATGGAATCAGGAAGGTCGTTAATATATATTAGAAAAAGCAAGGGTCCTAGTACGGAGCCTTGGGGAACTCCGGATGTTACAGGGCATGCAGGTGAGTCACAGTCATTATTTGAAACGTACTGGGTACAGCCCTGCAAAAAGCACTCGAGCCATTTCATCAGATTAGGATCAAGATTTAGTTTGCTAAGCTTGAAAAGTAGTAGTTGATGAGACACAGTATCAAATGCCATCGCAAAATCTGAAAAAATGCAATCCACAAATGATGAACAATCCAAAATAGAAAACAAATCATTGGTAAACGCGACCAGTTGAGTTTCGCAGGAGTGGTGTTTGCGAAAACCATGCTGATTAGGTGTGAAGAAACAGTTCGACTCGAGATGCAACATTAGGTTAGAAGATATTATATGTTCAAGCAGTTTGCATGGAATTGGTGTTTATGAGATAGGCCTGTAGTTGTGGGGGCTATGAAAATCGACAGATTTATGCACCGGAACCACCTTTCCCACCTTCCAGTCGTCCGGCAACGTAGCGCTCTGCAATGACTGCGAAAAGACATACGACAGTATAATGGATGAATAAGTCTGGGTGTTTTTCAAAAACTTCTAGTTAATACCATCGGTACCAGCTGACGATGAAAGTTTTGCAGCTTGAATGAGTTTAGAATTGGCTACCCAGTCGATAAGGATAGGGTCCATTTGAAAGAAGTTAGGTGCAGAAATAATAGGAAAGGTTATTGGTGCAACGTGTGAAAAACATTATAAAAATGTGTCATTGAGAAAGATACAGCACTGTTTATTTGAGACAAAGAATCCTCGATACTTCTTCAAACGAACTTGATCAGATTCGCGCATGCCGATAACAATCCAAAATTTGCGAGGATTTGAAGTAAGTAAAGAAGAAAGCGTTGAATGAAAATAATAGTGTTTAGCCCCGATGAGAGCACGTTTATATTCCGCGGCGGTAGATTGATAAGCCAACCTTGCTCTGTCAGTCATAAGTTTCTTGCAGCGGCGAAACATACGCTTTTTCTTGTTTAATAGACGTTTTAACGATAGGTTGAACCACGGCGAACGTCTCTTGCTAGATATTCTTCGCAGCGGAATATATTTATCGATGAGCGCTTTGACTTGTGTTTGAAATAACCGCCAGTTCTCTTGCACTGTGCGCTCCCAGAACTGCGGAAAGAACTCATCAACAAACTGTTCCAAAGCAGTAATAATGGCTTGAAAGTCTGCTCTCCCGTAATCGAGGATTATTTTCGAATGTTTCGATCTGCGGCGGGAGCGCGATGGCGTAGTAAAGTGGATTGTAAGGTGGTCACTTAAACCTGGCAGTAGGGTTAACGAAGAGACAGAATCGGGATAGTTGGTGAGCACAAGGTCCCGTACATTTGCACATGGAGGGGTAACACGAGTTGGTTCTTGTACGAGCTGGGAAAGAATAAATGTAGAACAGAGGTCAATGAAAGCTATACACTCGGATGAATTAGTACTTGCAATGGGGTTGCAATCGTTCCGCTGAATACCTGGAAAGTTGAAGTCACCCATAAGAAAAATTGGCGCTTTCGGGTGCCGAGACAAAGCTTTGTTGAGACAATCGTAGTGTTCATCGCATAACGTGGGGGCAGAAAGCAGAGGCCGATAACATGCACAAACAATGATATCGTGGTGGTTTAAGGTAACGCATTCACAGAGAAATTCAAGCTCTGATTGGATAGGGACAACGTAAGAATTTATGCCTGCAGAAACGGCAATCAAAACAACGCCCCCTGATCGGTCACTTCGGTCATGTCTGTACACTGTATATTTCTTTTCACAAGAAAAGAGTTCACAATTCTTAACTTTACTTGACAACCAAGTCTCGGTTAAAACAACGATATCGGCTACGCACGTGTCCATTAAACATAAGGTATCACGCTTCTTTAATATACTTGTGATGTTCGCAAGAAGGAATGAATAGTCGCCGATGTGCTTCGCCTGAACGGCCGCTCATTCCTAAGTCGAAGTACTATGAGGGGGTGGAACAGTGGAAGTTGTAGCATCACTGGAGGCATGTGCCCGAGGAAAACCAGCAACGCGTTGCGGATCTAAGAAAGATACGTGGTTACCAGATGCAAATGCGCTAGGGGAATCGATTTCACAGACGTTATCAGTTTCTTTGCAGAAGACGCACCATTTCGTATTTATATTTAATCGATTATATCTTATGTTGTAGGGTTGTGTGGTAGCCTTGGCGAAATCTATCAGCTTCTTACGAATCTGCCTCGCTGCTTTACAAAAGTCCTCCTGTAGAGCGACTCCCGTATTTTTCAGTTTAGACCTCTGTGCTTGAACAGTCTCTTGTTTTAAGCGAAGCAAACTTCACAACTATAGTACGATCTCTGCCGGTAACAAAAGAGCCAAGTCTATGCGCTCGTGAAATTGCGTCTGCAGGAAGTTCTAAAGATAGATGCTCTGCAAGAACAGCTTGTATGGCTTCTTCAGTGTGAGCCCAGCTTTCTGAAAAGTTGTCTTTCAGTGCGTACGTAATTAAGTTTTCACGGCGCGAACGATCCTCAAAGTCATCAAGCCGTGCCTGCAGTGCAGCATTTTCACTTCTCACTACGCGATGAACTTCGGTCGCATCCACATTGTGAGTGCTTTTGAGAGCGCGTACTTTTTCTTCGACAGTTGTTAATCTCGTGGTGATGTCAGACACTTGTTCTTCCAATAGTTTTTGACTAGATTTCACCTCGTCAAGTGAAAACATCGCTTCAGCGTGACGTGCTTCCATCGTATTCGCGAGAGCATTCATGGCAGCCAGTACTTCAGCATTGCCTTTGTCAACTTCATCGGGACCAGGGTTTTGCTCCACATCATCGGACAATAGCAACACTTTCAATACTTGAAAGCAATCCGCAACCAAAAGTACCAAAACTTGTGGGCGTTGGACGAACAGCAAGCAGCTCGAGCGTTTAGAATGCAAGGAATATGAAGTTCCAACCTGGGTAAACAAAAAACATGTCTTTAGCCGCGTCTGCATTCTTGCTGCCCGCCAACTTCCACTGAAAGGCGTGAACGACGGCCGGTCGCTTAAATACAGCACGTCGGGTGATGTCCTCGGTGATGTGGTTGACCAGGGCAGAGGGCTCACCGGTGCTGTTTCCAGGTGGAACTTGGAAACAAGTACTGGATGGTCATCAGCCGCCGTCAGCAGCACGGTGCGGGCGATAGCATTTATCTGGTGCAGCACAATAGCAGGTTGATCCGTCAAGGCAATAGGCCAAGTCCAGGTGAAAGCCAGAAACTGGGTAAAGAAGAAACATGTCTTTAGCCGCGTCTGCATTCTTGCTGCCCGCCAACGCCCACTGAAAGGCGCGCACGATGCTCGGTCGCTTAAATACAGCACGTTGGATTATGTCCTCGGTGATGTGGTTGACCAGGGCAGAGGGATCACCGGTGCTGTTTCCAGGTGCAACTTGGAAACAAGTACTGGATGGTCATCCGCCGCCGTCAGCAGCACGGTGCGGGCGATAGCATTTATCTGGTGCAGCACAATAGCAGGTTGATCCGTCAAGGCAATGGGCCAAGTCCAAGTGAAAGCCAGAAACTGGGTAAAGAAGAAACATGTCTTTGCCGCGTCTGCATTCTTGCTGCCCGCCAACGCCCACTGAAAGGCGCGAACGATGCCCGGTCGCTTAAATACAGCACGTCGGATGACGTCCTCGGTGATGTGGTTGACCAGGGCAGAGGGCTCACCGGTGCTGTTTCCAGGTGGAACTTGGAAACAAGTACTGGATGGTCATCCGCCGCCGTCAGCAGCACGGTGCGGGCGATAGCATTTATCTGGTGCAGCACAATAGCAGGTTGATCTGTCAAGGCAATGGGCCAAGTCCAGGTGAAAGCCAGAAACTGGGTAAAGAAGAAACATGTCTTTGCCGCGTCTGCATTCTTGCTGTCCGCCAACGCCCACTGAAAGGCGCGAACGATGCCCGGTCGCTTAAATACAGCACGTCGGATCACGTCCTCGGTGATGTGGTTGACCAGGGCAGAGGGCTCACCAGTGCTGTTTCCAGGTGGAACTTGGAAACAAGTACTGGATGGTCATCCGCCGCCGTCAGCAGCACGGTGCGGGCGATAGCATTTATCTGGTGCAGCACAATAGCAGGTTGATCTGTCAAGGCAATGGGCCAAGTCCAGGTGAAAGCCTGAAACTGGGTAAAGAAGAAACATGTCTTTAGCCGCGTCTGCATTTTTTCTGCCCGCCAACGCCCACTGAAAGGCGCGAACGATGCCCGGTCGCTTAAATACAGCACGTCGGATGACGTCCTCGGTGATGTGGTTGACCAGGGCAGAGGGCTCACCGGTGCTGTTTCCAGGTGGAACTTGGAAACAAGTACTGGATGGTCATCCGCCGCCGTCAGCAGCACGGTGCGGGCGATAGCATTTATCTGGTGCAGCACAATAGCAGGTTGATCTGTCAAGGCAATGGGCCAAGTCCAGGTGAAAGCCAGAAACTGGGTAAAGAAGAAACATGTGTTTAGCCGCGTCTGCATTTTTTCTGCCCGCCAACGCCCACTGAAAGGCGCGAACGATGCCCGGTCGCTTAAATACAGCACGTCGGATGACGTCCTCGGTGATGTGGTTGACCAGGGCAGAGGGCTCACCGGTGCTGTTTCCAGGTGGAACTTGGAAACAAGTACTGGATGGTCATCCGCCGCCGTCAGCAGCACGGTGCGGGCGATAGCATTTATCTGGTGCAGCACAATAGCAGGTTGATCTGTCAAGGCAATGGGCCAAGTCCAGGTGAAAGCCAGAAACTGGGTAAAGAAGAAACATGTCTTTAGCCGCGTCTGCATTTTTTCTGCCCGCCAACGCCCACTGAAAGGCGCGAACGATGCCCGGTCGCTTAAATACAGCACGTCGGATGACGTCCTCGGTGATGTGGTTGACCAAGGCAGAGGGCTCACCGGTGCTGTTTCCAGGTGGAACTTGGAAACAAGTACTGGATGGTCATCCGCCGCCGTCAGCAGCACGGTGCGGGCGATAGCATTTATCTGGTGCAGCACAATAGCAGGTTGATCCGTCAAGGCAATGGGCCAAGTCCAGGTGAAAGCCAGAAACTGGGTAAAGAAGAAACATGTCTTTAGCCGCGTCTGCATTTTTTCTGCCCGCCAACGCCCACTGAAAGGCGCGAACGATGCCCGGTCGCTTAAATACAGCACGTCGGATGACGTCCTCGGTGATGTGGTTGACCAGGGCAGAGGGCTCACCGGTGCTGTTTCCAGGTGGAACTTGGAAACAAGTACTGGATGGTCATCCGCCGCCGTCAGCAGCACGGTGCGGGCGATAGCATTTATCTGGTGCAGCACAATAGCAGGTTGATCCGTCAAGGCAATGGGCCAAGTCCAGGTGAAAGCCAGAAACTGGGTAAAGAAGAAACATGTCTTTAGCCGCGTCTGCATTCTTGCTGCCCGCCAACGCCCACTGAAAGGCGCTAACGATGCCCGGTCGCTTAAGTACAGCACGTCGGATGACGTCCTCGGTGATGTGGTTGACCAGGGCTGAGGGCTCACCGGTGCTGTTTCCAGGTGCAACTTGGAAACAAGTACTGGATGGTCATCCGCCGCCGTCAGCAGCACGGTGCGGGCGATAGCATTTATCTGGTGCAGCACAATAGCAGGTTGATCCGTCAAGGCAATGGGCCAAGTCCAGGTGAAAGCCAGAAACTGGGTAAAGAAGAAACATGTCTTTAGCCGCGTCTGCATTCTTGCTGCCCGCCAACGCCCACAAATATTGTAAAACGCCAATTATTGTAAAAATACGAAAATTTCAAAGAAATACAAAAGGATCACTGCCGCTGTACCTTAACATATTATTATTATATGTGTTGTACATAAATAAATAACACATTTCTTTCATTCGCACCTATAGCAAGTTGGGTTTTTGTAAACATTTAATTTCTTCATGACTTCTACATGGTATACTACACCTAACATATATGTTCATGGATGTTTTTCTTGCTGCATTTCTTGCTTTGTTCAGGTGCTTGGAGTTAAAAAGTCACCATTAAATCGTGAGTCATGTAAAGCAAGAGCCGAGTGGTGACACTCGGAAGCAGCCAGAAAAATAAAGTTGTGTAGATCTCACGCACTGTGAGAATCGATGTTATGCGAAGCATTTTGCAGAAACATGACAGTCCAGCATTGTTTGGGGTTACGTAAACCATTACCATATGAACCAACGACATGTTTGTGTTTATTGAATTGTATGTGTGGGTCGCGAACTTACGCGCGTGAGACGGCAGGAGCGGCATAACGACCACATTGAAGGCACGATTTCTAGAACGAATGACATGTTATGGTACGCTGTTTCTTCAATTATTAGCTGAGCTAAGCCGAGTAAACAACTGCAGAAATTTATCCACGCAGCCGGAACAAAATCAGCGACGATTAAGTTATTATTAAGAAGCGCATGTGAAAGTATACACCAAAATACTGGAAAGCGAAGCTAACTTGTAAATGTTGCTTTTACCAAAAATGCAACTCCTTCATTGTCTTCTTTACTCGCAGTCAACAAATGGCGAGAATCAGTTGATCTGGAGGTAATAATGCCAAGCAGTAGTAGGCAAGGTATTTTTTTTGCCCCTTGCCTCTGCCTAAGTTCATGTGCACAATACGCCAGTGGTTCTGAAAATATTCCACATCCGATGTCACGGCCACGTGGACATTTTACTCCCAGCGCTCGAATCACAATCAAAAGTACCCCAAAACACACACACACACACACGAGCACAGTCGCACAGCAGATCAGTAGTAGAGCATGGTACGCGTATGGAAGTAGACGTTGGTTTAGATCCCAACGGCAGCAAGTGTTATTTCTAACACTTTAATTTATCTTTTCCTCAATCTATTGCATTTCTATGACATGCAATTATTTCCGCCCATCTTTCATTGTCTTTATTGTCTGTTGAATTTTCAATCTTTGCATCGAAAAGCGTCACAACGGTGTCATTGCCTATTCAGAAAAACGTTTTGCAGGGACGACCTTGTTGCGTTTTTCGCAGGCGTTGTCATGGCAAGCAAAAATAGCAACCGTGTCGGCACAGTGTGGTTGCAGCACAGCGTGCCGCGCTTCCTCATGGACTGGAAAAGTGGCTACCAGTACCCTCCGAGTGGACAAGACAACGGCCAACTTTTTCTCTGCCTGTCGTTGGATCTCGAAACTGTGGAAACAATAGGTACGAGACCATTTTGGCGAGATAATTTCCTGGCGTCGGCTCGGTGATTTTGTGAAATAGATTTTGTCTGCATTTCTCGGCTCGCCTGGGTAATTTACAAATTGAGGTCTAATCAACAAGATACCTTGTGCATTCCTAACTCACGTAGGTCTGTTTTTTCTTTAGTGACGCTCACAAAACTCTAAACGACGAATGTAGATAGCACACATACACAAAAACAACTTACACAATGGGCGATTTACTGCCGGAATTTACTCGAGTCGAGGGCTTAACATTTGCAGTATATTTCAGAGAACAGGACACACACACCAACGGTGAAAAAGTTGAATACATTCGAATGTATCTTCTGCTCGAAGTTACAATTTCAAAAACTGCACTGCCAACGTACCTGCTACACTGCTGCAGTGCACACTTTCTTCTGTTCATGTAAACTTGTCTTGTTTGTGTTGAATATTCAGCAGAAAACATTTGGACACAACAATGGGTGCAACCACCTTTGCTTTTCTGATGCTATTCCCCCATGACCGGGATAGCTTACCAGTACTTGTAGCTGACCGCTCAGAAGGCGTTGTTCACAAAGCAAATTCCATCGTCAAATATTTATCACGACCGAAATGCTACGCGTCGCACAATTCACACGTTACCTTGCACTGGTATTACAGCAATACCTAAATTCATATTTGATCGGTGAAATGAGACCCAAGGCACGGCGTGAAGCCTACAAGTGAAGGAAGAAATATTTAGTAGTACGAAAATTGCTGTAGCACGCGCCATCTTAGCAACGTCCAGTGGGTGACAATTTTCCTGGTAAGAAACGATGGTTGGAGTATCATTGCAATAGAAGCGGCATTGCTTTTGGTTATTTGCCCCATTGCAATCGCTATGCTCTTAATGTTTTTGGCACACATTCTCGTGCTAATAGTACTGACAGTTTATGTTTGCACTTGCGAATGGTGGCGCCTGACTGCTGGTTCCACCAATAATAAATTCGTGTTGCCTTGCTGACTGCAGCGAGTTTGTTCCAGCTGCTTATTCTGGCGATAACATTGTTCTCCAGTTCATTAGACTTAAGTGTTGTATGCATCATGCGCTTAGCAGATTTCAAGGCAATATGTCGTTCACTTTGCATGGAAAACGTACTGCCTAATATCATAATCACGTAATTACTATTGTTAAAAGTCAAAGTGTGACGATTGCGCTAATGTATACTAAGTATATTGTTTAGGAAATCCGGATAACATCTACGGTTCTTCTGACCAAAGAGACTATATGCTATATGGCAAGTGGGTGGCTTTGTACAAACAACGGCTGATTGGTGCGCTTTCAAAGTGTGTCATGGTGCTCGAAGGTTTTCTTAAGCGACTCGATAGGTGTCCCACCACCAGCCGTGGGCGTTGCAACCGAAAGGCAACCGAAAGGCAGAAGTCTGCCTCGTGCGCATATGACTTTTCAACAGCGGAACGGAAGCCGTGGGGTAAAAAATGATAACTCTCCTGGCAGGTGTGCATTCCATATTTGTTTTGCATAATCCGGCATGTGTCTATTAAAGAAGGTTTTAAATGTTACTACTGTCAATAATATCATACTGTTAAATATGCATTGTGCAAAGCATCCACGCACAGAACCACGCTATGGGGATGATTCCTTAAAAGTAAAAACATGAGATGAATTGAATTCTATGTCAATTGCGTGCTCCCTCTACAATCATGTGGTTCTTAGTGCTGTTTCACTTTCTGTTAGCGTGACCTTGTAAATATTAACATCAAATATACGCTCCATAAGATACTAAGAAGTACATTTATGGGGTCAAGAGACAATGACGATTGTTTCTCTCTTATACAACAGTAAGTTTTGCATAGCGCTGCATACAAAATTTATTGTAGAAAGTGATTAAATGCAGTTTTTTCTATTTTGCCTATAGCGCACCATCTCCAAATCCAGGCTGCTAATGTTTACCAGTCCAAGCCAGAGGATTGGGCGCGAAATTTTATTGTGTTCTGGGACCTCCTGAACAGAAAGTATTATCGTGACCCAGGTGAACTCAAGGTTGATTATTTCAAAACCATCGGCGGGCAGCAAGTGTTGACAATTGCAAAGAGTCCTGCCTGGTCTAGAGGTACGCTGTGAGAAGAGGCTTTGTTGCACCATTATTTCTTTTTTCTAAAATGTTCCCAATATATATATATATATATATATATATATAATGTTCCCAATTCATACTGAATCAATACTGTACTTTATAAAGGCCAAATTCTTTTTTATTCCTGTGTGAGCAAATGCATCCAGAGGGCTGTTCTGTCTTTTCTTATTGTAAGCACGAATTCGCAAGAGTTCAGAATCATCCAATGCCTAAGCAATTTTTGTTTGTGCATTTTCTTTTCGATGGACTTGCACACCAATATAGACACATATCAATCGGTCGTCAAAAATTTCATTCGCATTGTTCGCAAGCAGTTTGCTCCCTGTAGAAAATATGATCTACAATGATAATTCCTTTAATTTCTACTGCATTCCTCTAAACCTGACAAAATCTGAAACTTCATTTTATCATGAATAAAACAAGAAAATATGTAGCATAGCTTTTATTTCCTCTAATTATAGGGTATGGCACCAATATAGAAAAAGTACGTAAAGAACGTTTGTTTAACAAAGCATAGTGTAAGCAGCTTTCAAAAATGCCCCCGTTTCCAGTAGAATATTTGCCGAAGATTTCTTTAAGCACTGATGATTCAGAAATATGGAAATTATTGTCGTTCCCCTATTAAGGTGACGATCTTAACAAAGTCCAATATCTGGTCTGGTCTCGTAGATAATTACCAAGAGCCATTTCATAATGCAAATTGTAAAAACAGAGCTGCTATCTACTAAAAGCTCATTTTTCTGTTTAGGCTAATTACAATAAATTGATTGTGGTGAAAATAAGCATTCATGTATCAGCGCTTTCCAGTTGTAGCGACTAGGCATCGCGTTTATCAATCATAGTGACGTCGGTTAGCAGTATAAGTTCACTTAACGGCCCTGATGGCCGCTCACACTTTTAGAACTAGGCGCATTCGCATCTCCCCGATGATATAACCATCTTTTCTCATATTTGGAAGCCCAATACTGGTAAAGAGGCGAAAACAGGTGTACAAATGGGTTTCGAGTATAATGCATGGTAACCATTCCTGGTTTATATACCTCTTGCATAATGCCTACAACCTTGTGTGCACATTGGATTATCGCCACCACCTTGAACAGAGACGTGTGACGGAGCGCCAATCCCGTGTAGAAAGTTTGTGGCTCAGGCGGTCTCCTACAGGTATCCTTCAGTTACATACAGAGAAGGTATTCACTGCATCACGTGTCCCTGCGAACACAAGCTTGGTTCTACGCAAGAGGATATGTAGAATACATGTGACGTGTTCCCGTAATCGCACCACGAATGTAGCTGTTTCGTATAGACGGTTTCATGCTCGCGATAACAGCAGCGAGCGCGTCGACCCCAAGAAACTTCCGGTCACGTGCCTTATCACTCTTCTATGTTTTAACGCATGGTTGCTTCTTTGCCAGTTACACTTTGCAGCTATGTCAGAGGGCAAAACTGGAAGCCGTGCAGAGCCTATGCTTGTAAACAGTGAAACGGTCTATAACAACACAAAAGCTGTGACGAGAAAAGGCATTAACTGCAGGTGCTACAACATTTGTCAATTCTCGTGTCATTCCTGATATCGTCATACCAAATTACTCAAGAAAAGAAGCACGGTATGCTGCGATATCTTGTGTATTGACGTATAGCTTCAGCGTCGTCATCTAGCACAGCCGCAGTGGCCTCGTGAACGCTGGGGTATTTACGCGATAGCGTTAAGGGCCCCGTGTCGCAGAAAATCTTGCGTCGGCGTCGGCGTCCATGGCGAAAAAAATTATCACCAACCACCCCGACCGCGCAGGCCCTTCGCGTGGCGCAAGGTGTTAGCGAAGGATAAATTCATCCCGAACCACCGCGACTGAACAAAATTTGAATTTCTCACAGTGAAATCCGCCAGAAAAATTGTAAAGCACGACTTAACCACAACCAACAGACATGGTGGCGTCGGATTGTCACTTGAATGTAAGAGAAAACATAATTCTCTTACGAGGAAACTCAAACACAAAGCCCTTTTCCAGCATTTCTACCATACCAACACGACTCTCTCGGGTAATTCACTTCCAAAATGCTATCCAGATGGCGCTCGCATCCTCGGCAGGTCAAATTGAGACTTCGCCTTCCTAATGCGTTTTGGACAGGCACGCGCGTCGGTGCAATAGCAAACAATTGATAAAATAATACAAAAGGTGCTAATGCCTTCACATTTTAATATAACAAGACTTATATTGCCCCTGGCAAAACGTCTTCCCGGCAATGCACTTCTGTTTAAAAGTGCAGCCGACTTTAAGGGGATCGGTGTAAGCTTGGTCTTTGTAAGCTAGCTCTGTGTTGCGGTTCCCATCGCCCAGAGTAGGGTAGCCAACCAGACGCATTTCTGGTTAACATCCCTGCCTTCTCTTTCTCTTCTTCTCCTCCTCCTGTGTTGCGGTGAAGCCCACTGAAACAAAAATGCGATGCGAACGGGGCCCGATAACGCTAACGATATCGCTTAAGGCGAAGCTTAAGCGTCCTCCACTTTTTCGGACCTACGATCAGCTCAGCTTGTCAGTCACCGCTGCCTGTCATACAATACTTGGCTCAAGAAACCTGACTGCTTATACATGCCTTTAGGTGAGTGCAACTCTGCTCATGACGAAGTTGTAGGTCATAAGTGTGAAAAGGGGACAACTGTATAGATACGCTTATACATTCCGTTCAGCTGCACTTAAATGTTACAATTAGTGTGAAATATGAACAAACTGCAAGCTTGTGGCCTGCGCGGCCCACAAGCTTTCTATGTGCGTCCTGCGCTTAGCTGTAGGTCCATTCTTCAGGATGGTGGCAGAAGACGAATGTGCGCATAGAGTTGTCGGCATTATGCAAGAGGTTCATACCGAAAACTCTCAGCAGAACTCGGCACGGTGTATAAAGCTCATACCATCTGCGACCATGAATCGTGCAGAGCTCCGCTCCAATTTGTCCATAGGCAGCTATATTTGTTGTGCTTAATGCTTTCTATGTCATTTTTTAGTTTACTAGTGTATTTAGTTTAATTCACTACCTTATTGCCATATGTATTTAGACGCGTGAGCTTATATGGCACCTTCTCCCTTCTGTAACGCTATATATGACCTTGCAAGTATGGCTATAAATAAACAAATAAATATATAGCATGATACTGCCAGTGTGCCGTGTAATTGACATGTGCTGTCCTGAAAGTGTGCTTTCCCTATGTGACAAGCTCGTTGAGTCAAACTACGCTAATATGTTTCACAATGCCGTCGTTTAAGCTTATGGGACGACACTTCACCGCAATGGCCCAAAATGTGTTTTCCACACCAAGGGCATTAATTCAATTTGGTCACGGTGTCGCTTCTGCAATGATACTTTCTTTCGAAAACGGGCTTTCCTTCCACATTTCAAGTGCCTTCATTTAAGCCTTATAGTACACCAACGCAAGAAATCTTCGACATATCCTAAATATTCACCCCTGGTTTGTCCTTAGCATTTACCCACCGACTCGTCTGTAATACCACGCTATATTGAAAGCGCAACTGCAAAACAATGATGGAGACCATCACGTGCGCCCTAAAAAGCAAAACGAGAATGCGTGATCGGGATGATCAATAAAGATAAACTCTATATACCTCGACAACTCCTGAACATTCCTAAAATAGTCCTACTTCGACGAGAGAGCGATAAAAAGCGAGCTCTTTAAAAAATCTTTCAGTGGATTGCCTGACGGACTGTCTAACGTCCTAATCTAGATGACTCCAGATGGATATGACGGAATGAAATGATCTGCATATTGCCCATATCGTGCACCACATAACAGAACACATAACAGCGCTAAACATACAAACTCAAGTATCTCATTAAGACCAAAACACTAGGGTCATACAAAACTGCCGAATGTGGAAAAGAAAATGCGCCTTTTGATTTCTTTCGTGGCTCTCCTTTCCATGCAGTCAGTTTAAAGAACCCCCATCTAATGTAAGTTCGTACCGTAATGTTGACGCTTAGATTTTTTCGAGTTCTTTCTAACGTCACATTACTCACCATGACCATGTAACCCCCAAGAGCTGTAGGACTATAAATATAGACTATATGACATCAATAAATAAATACCATATCAATTTAAAATTTGAAATTTTTTATCGATTTCCAACCCATCCCAGATATATACGTGCAGGACATGAGAAATGAAATCGGCGACAATATCACGGTCCAATCATGGAGAAACGGCGCTGGTACTGCGCAAGAGAAATATTGTACTAGAGAGTACAGTGTCACGGATGTCCAGGAGACACGCATTAAATCCTCCGGCAAAGAAGATTGCTTCGTAACCACTGTGGACCACAGCAAGTGGTTTGTAGCACACAATAAGGAAATCTTCTGCTTCTCTTCAATAAACCGCATGGTGAGCCTGCCGTTTTAGCAATCAAATATTTCAAATTTGGTGGCCAAATGAACACGCGCATTATCTCATAGATATGACACCCCTCTTTGCAGTTGTTAGGATTTCCACCTTTCCACCTGGCTAGTCTTCAACCTGCGCGACCGGTTTTTCCCTCCATGGGCCTGCTACCGGCTCAACTCCCATACCCACACGCCACGTGCAGGCTTGCCGGTCCTCTCTCAATCAGTACATTAAAAGCAGCATTGTAAGCACTCTGTCCGGGGTTCATTATTAGCATACAACTGAATCGACGCAGACAACTTCGTTCCCTAGTACCTAAACTATTAAGGCCAGTGGAGCCCTGGACTGAGGGCCTCACCCACTCACCATTCAATCCCCTTCATGGAATAAACGTTTCCTACTACTACTACTAAACCATGTATATAATATACCGGTTGTTCAAAATTAAGCTTTACGAAATTTTTTTAATTGCCTATGGCAGGTAGCCTAATTCTTATCGTTGAGCTGGCTTATTCGTAGAGGAGGACATTAGTAGCACGAGAAATCGAAACGCAGTATCACCAAATTACCATAAATTGGCTAATGAACTTCGTAGTTAATTACTTTACGACACATTGCAATTTACTAATTGTAGCCGGTGAGGTTGCAAGACGCATCCACTTGAAATGAATTTTCAGGATCACACCACTTTCGAGATATTATTTCGCAAAGTATGGGACGAAAGACATGGTCGTTCCGGCTACTTTCGTGCTTTAGTGTACAGAACAGCATTTTGATAAAAAAGTAAGTGGAGCAACAGTGCATTTTTGCGGCGACTTTGATGGCGCATATCTCAAAACTGATGTCATTCAGGAAATGATTTCAATTGGAAACGCCTGACAAGCTCATCTTCTAGAAATCGTAAATTGCAATGTGTCCTAAAGTAATTAACCAAGAAGTTAATTAGCAAGTTTTGTTCATTAGTTGATTATGTGTTTAGATTTATCGTGCAACTAATGTCCACATCTTCGAATAATCCAGCTCAACGATGAGAATTGTGCTACCTGCCACAGGCGGTTTATAAAAATTTCGCAAAGTTTAATTTTCAACACCCGGTTCGTAAAGTACATATGTACTTTGCTGACCTCTAAAGCGTCAGGTATTGCTGGTTCTTAGTAAGCCTTCGATGTGATTTAGGGATAAATTAGGGTACTTGCGCGAAACTGTGCTCTCTCTATTTCCTTTCTCTCTCTTTCATCCCTATACCCCTTTCCCCAGTGCATTTAATTTCAAAGTGTATCGCATTTTAACCAGGCCCTTTATTTATTTCAGTCATACGAAATTTTGTAATTGGCGTTATCGCCCGAAGATTTACATCAAGTACCTTTTTTTGAGAAAGAAACATACATATACACTTTGTCTATAGGTGCTGGTTCTGACTCGAAGCTTTTCTTGAGTGCCCTTCCACGCTTTCTTGACCATGGTATGGTTGCTGGGTGCTGCTCCTTAAAAATATTTTCAGCGGGCCTAGTTTGTGTATACTTGAAACGCTAAAGACATCGAATGATGAAAACATGGCACAAAAGAAAAGTGGGTAAACACCGAACCACAGGAAGCGCTTGTTTCGTGTGCACCCCCTCGCCCCATTCTTTTTTTCCTGCCAAGGTTGCTTTTGCGCTCTTTATTCATGACAACCATTAATGCTGCTACAGTCTCACTAAAAAGCTCACACCTTAAAAAATATGAATTACGGGATCCGGCTTCTATCTCCCAGCACAGTTCCCTGATGCTCTAACCATTAACCCACGATTGCAACTGTAATTCTGTCATGCCGACGGCAACTAGCTCTAGTACGTGTCCTAGGAAATCGAAGTGAATACCCGTAATCTCGCAATTTGGTATGCGTCATACAAGTGATGCAGTTTTTTTTTTACTTTCTCTCTAAAGTATGCCAGGCACGTTGTTTACACTTACTTCGTTTAAGTAGTTGGAACGTTGCTATTGATGAACAACAAATTTTTTGTCTGTAAGTTAATTACAGCCTTCACAGAAAGTTATTTACTCAAGCGTTTCATTGCACATACTGCCATTATTCGTAGTGTTTCTCATAGTTCTACCATAACTGTGTGAGACATATTCAAATTGAAAGAAAATGTTTGGCATGCGAAACATAATTTGTGGTGGAATTTTCATGATTCTGGGCAAAATTTGAAGCATCCAAAAAAAAATTACCGCACACCTTTTTTTCCTTCTATTTTCATGCGGCATACGAGGTTTTGTGTCCACTGTATTTTATTAAACCGAGGTGAAAAATTATATTTATGAGAAATGGAGGGCACTATAAGTGCAATGTGCGGCGAAATTTCAACGCTACTGTAGAATTTAGGAGCATTGTAAATAATAATTTAACCCTCTTTATTTCAGCGTTCTTATGCAATATACGAGGCTGACGCAGTGTCCTCGGCACCTTGTTTATCTTTGGTGAATGTAAAGGCAAGTTAATGCGTAATAAGTAGATAAAGTTCCAAGTAGGTGGGTTACTTCGGCGTTTGTTATAAATTGCGTACTTAAGTGTTCTGGATCATTTTGAGTGTTTGTTACGAGTGGCACAAAACTCAGCCCGCTGGCCAGGCAGAACTATCAATCCCACCAATGTAAAATGTATTGACAATGAGCGAAAGGCTAGGAAAATTTGTGTGCGCACGTAAATATATTGGAATTAAATACTGCCTTCGTAAAAAGTCACATGCTTTCGCGGCACACACAGCACAGTCACAGCGCAAGCTGGTGGAGCGGCTCAAGAGTAGCTCCAATTTGGGCACCACGCACAACACGGTCTTCGCGGCAGTCTGTTCGCCTCGTTTTGATGCTTACGATCTGAACTGTCCACCCAGCATCGAAAGCGAGCTGCGGCTTGTAATGCTCTCTGCACAGCAATCTGCAGAGCCCCCTCACGCCTTACAACTGCAACTTATATGTCGGGCGCGCCGCGTTTGCAGGCACCTTAACTAGATGGCGCCACCATACTGGCGGAGGCTCGGCAGCTCAGAAACACGTTGATTGCGCGCCTCGTCTGAGTCGCATATCGTTGTCTGCGCCTGCGGACGCTGCGTTTGCAGTAATCTTACCTAGATAGCGCCACCATACTGGCGAAGGCTCGAGTAGTGTCCCCCTGCGTTTGCCTTATAGGGCATTCTCCGTTGCCCGATAGCAAGCGCTTGCGTGGCTCAGTGGTAGAGTATCCGGCCCCCACGCAGCGGGCGCGGGTTCGATCCCGGCGGGAATCGGGTACTTTGTTCGCGTTTCCAACGATAGCGGATGCCGGCGGCGGCATCATCGCGACCGGAAACGGCTATTGGAGTGAGCCCATAACAGCTCACGTTGTTAAAACCCTATATGAATGTCTCGAAAGGTATAAATGGGGATTTTACGGGTGCTATGTTTCTCAGTGACCGGATGACAGCTGTATGTTGCACAAGTTTACATGTTCCGAAAAAGGGGGCTCGAGTTATGTGTGGGCAAATTTTAAAGTATTTGGGGGAATGATTGTTTGCACAGTAAACTACTTAATCAAGCGCGCCACAGACTATATGATTGAATTTTACAAGCGGCACATAATTCACCACGCAGCTCTGGCATAACTGCAAATGCCACCAAGATTTAATTTAGCCGAAACGCCAGACAATATGGTAAATCTGTGATCGACTTTAAATGCACGTACAAAGAAATGGCGCTGTTGCAAAGCATTTCTAAAGCAAGTGCTTGAAAGTGTCATGCTTCTGTTACATCAGCTACGTTTCCTGACTTCTCGAAGAAATTTTGCGTTTGAAATGTTTATATTTTGTACAAATCTGAGGCATTTTATGTTGCATGTGTCGCGCAATTTGCATGTTTCTTCCTTAATTAGCTGCGTTACTAATAATTATTCACCCTCCCTTTTAAAGTGAAACTTTCTACGTCTCACTGATTAGTCTGTGAGCGCCGAAAACGCACTGCAGGAGAGCCAACTTGCCCAATGGAACTATCTGCGCATTTGCACAAACAATCGTAGAACACTACAGTTTACATTCGCAGTTGTACCGATAAGAACAATGGCTACTGCAACGGCACGCTACCCAGATGAACTGTATATATCAGCATTGCATTACGCGCGTCACGCAATGCATTCCCGGCCGTCACCATGGGTAAGCTGCGGGTGCAGCGCATGGCAGAAGAAGACGCTGCCATACGCGAACGTAAGCCCGACCTCGATCGTGCCCCTGAGGCAGATCCCGCGTATCGGCAGCGGCATGCAGTCCGTGAAAGTGTGAGTGTGTGCGTGTAATCAACGGCAACATGATCTAAAATAAAGGCTAAGCAACTTAAGGAAATGTGTCTTCATTCAAATTCAACGTTCAAAAAATACAATCCTAAACAAGCAATGAAATCACATATGCATCGCATCGGGTCGCTCTGCTTTTCTTGGGTTCGTTGCGTGGTCGTTGGCTTTGTACTTTATTATGATGGATGTTTATTTTGGAAGTTTATTATGGATGGATTAAATGTGTGCTTTGCAGTAAATAGCGTATGCGATCACTCGGGAGCGTTATGAGTGCTTCTTAGGAGCACGTATAAGTTACTGTTTCCCTAGGAGAACTACACATGCCGCCGAGATCAAATTTAGTGAAAATTGGGGGAAGGCGAGGGTGAAAGTAAATGCATGTGGATGAAACACAGTTCTGGCGAAACATTCATGTAGCAAATGTTCGATACTCGACAAAGTTAGGTGGCTATTTTAAGCAGGGATATTAACTCTAGTTTTACACAAATTTTATATTTTTCAAAACGAGGGGCGCGGCAGAGGTTGCGTGTGGGCAAAATCTAAAGTGTTTGGGTTAATCATAGTGTATGGTAATAAAAAGCGCATGAAAACGCTCCGGAGCGTATATTATTGAGTGTCACGAGTGGCCCAATGTGTCTGACGCAGTTTCAAGTTATCAAGTTCTAAACGGCAGCGTTTTGAAGCATGTGATATAATATCACGCAACTGAAAGTTCTTTTTACAACTACTTTAACAAAACAGATTCGCAGAAAATTGCATTGTAATTCTGCAAAGTAGCATAGGTCTGCTGTTATTTTTTGTTGTTTCATACCACAACATTACAATTTTGTTTATGGTCTCTATCCCTTTATTTTACTTTGTCTACCCTATCTGAAGTAGTAAACAATGTTTCAGCGAACTAACATCTCTAGCTTCTCTTAAAGTACCCTTATCGTGTCTAAGTCGACTAGATGCTACCAATCACGTCTAGTTTGTGTTTCCTTTAGAGCCAATATTTTGCTTCTTAATTTTTTTTTCTAGCGCTCTCAGACGTCTCGAGGAGGTGAAATCACGTGCTTACTGAACGCTGCCCCAACCAAGCTGTTCAGACTCAGCATCGCGCAAAGAAGCAAATGCGATGGAGAGAAGGATGATGACCAACTATAATTTGGGACCAGAACAACAAGAAGCTGTGACAACCACACATGAGGATCTTTTCTGAGAGTACGCAGTGTCGCCTGCAAAAAAAATATGTGCAACGAAAAATCCGTGCGAAAGGCCGAGCTTCACATATTCTCCGGTCGGTTC
Organism: Dermacentor silvarum; assembly: GCF_013339745.2. Taxonomy (NCBI): domain Eukaryota; kingdom Metazoa; phylum Arthropoda; class Arachnida; order Ixodida; family Ixodidae; genus Dermacentor; species Dermacentor silvarum. The sequence goes on along the minus strand of NC_051162.1, from coordinate 73,326,486 downwards.
AGGTCACAATTGTGCAACAATTGAGCGTCGTCAATAGTCACGTATCATGTTGATTTAAATTGTGTTTGTAAATAAATAACTTATTAGATTGTTTGCTAATAACTTAACAATAAACATTTTTTAGTAGTTTCGTCGAAGTGATATGTATACAGTCTGCAAGCGTTTACTGTGCACAGCCAAGACAAGGGAGTGCTTTTGTAGCCTTCTATCTCACTGAGCAACCACTTCCAGCTTTCAACTCACACCTTTACAAGAGTGAACCATCTATGTATTTGTGCCTGAACTCACAGAAATATCGTAGCGATTGATTTTAAACATTTACCATTAATTTGAGAAACATCCATGATATGCCTTTCTTCCCCGCGCAGCTTTTGATTGATATACACTTGAGTTGCCATGAAAATGCTTCCAATGTCACACAATTCCTACTTTCACTCCTCATCCCCAGATCACACTGAGCTGACTGCGCTTGGGGTATCAGCATATTTGAGCGTCCTTAAGCGTTCCTATTTAATATATTCATTGATTGCTTCTCGTTCTGTGCTAAATTATATGCCTGATTCATTGCGATGGCATTCAGAGCCGCCCATCAGGTCACAATAAATAGAAAAGAGTCGGCTTCTTTACTTTCTGTAACATTTTCGTGCACTGCAAGATACTGAGACTTGCCATTCAAATAGTTTTATTGCATGAAGAAACGAATGTGTAAATAGGCAATTCGAGGTTGACATAAAAATGCTTGGCGACGAGTGCCGCGGTGCTCTTTTCGTTGGACACTCAAAGGTCAAATTGAAACACTTTGGGCGAATTCACCTAACTACGGCTGTCAAAGCTAATGCTAGTAGCATTCAGGCTATGTAGCGGCACATCGTATTGCTGACAACACCTTTCATTACAATCTGTAGTCAAGCCATCGCCGGACCACCGCCTACCACCCGCAGACGAATGGCCTCACCGAGCGCCTAAATAAGACGATCGCCGACATGCTGGCAATGTACGTCAACGTCGAACACAAGACGTGGGATGTAATCATTCCCTACGTGACCTTCGCATACAACACGGCCGTGCAAGAAGCGACGCATATAGCGCCGTTCAACCTGGTCTACGGAAGGAACCCGGCTACGACGCTGGACGCCATGCTACCAGACGTCACCGACAAAGAAAATCTCGACGTTGCCACCTATTTACAGCGTGCCGAAGAAGGTCGACAGCTCGCCCGCCTGTGCATCAATAACCCGCAGAGGACCGACAGCCGACACTACAATCTTCGACGATGCTACGTCGAGTACCAGCCCGGCGACTGTGGTGGGGTCTGGACTCCGATACGCCGACGAGGACTTAGCGAGAAACTATTACATCGCTATTTCGGACCATATAAGGTCATCCGACGTATTGGCGTACTGGACTATGAGGTCGTGCCAGACGGCATTTCGCAATCACAGCGGCGCCACGCACGACCAGAATTCATCCACGTGGTGCGTCTTAAGCCTTAGGTACTTTGTTAGGTACTTAGGTACTTTGTTGGTTTGTTGTTTTTAACAGTGAAGCTGCTTAAGCCAGCCGTAATTTCTGGTGCGTAGCATTGGTAGCCATGGCAACCCCGAGGAGAAGGAGACCGCGTGCATGCACACGTGGTCTCCTCCTCGTCAGTTTCCTTCCTTACTGACCCCCGCCTCTCTTCTCTCCACGGCACGCTGAGCCAGGAGAAAAAAAAAGGCGAAAGCTTGCACTAGGCCGCGTAAAGCTCATGACACAGCGAAGCTGGCCGAATGATATCGAGTGGCTAGCCTCCAACGCGTTCGGCGTCGACAAGCAGCAGCGTTCTGGGCACTGTGCCAACCTTGGTTAGGCTGCCAGCGTTTGTGGCATGCCAGGAACGCTGTCGCTCGTAGGCGCCGACGCGTCCAGCGCTAGTCACGCGAAATGTTGCCAACGCTTTCGGTGTCGCCAAGCGACAGCGCTCTTGGCACTGAACCAACCTTGGTTAGGCTGGCAGCGTTTGTGGCATGCCAGGAACGCTGTCGCTCGTAGGCGCCGACGCGTCCAGCGCTATTCACGCGAAATGTCGCCAACGCATTCGGCGTCAGCAAGCGACAGCGCTCTTGGCACTGAGCCAACCTTGGTTAGGCTGCCTGCGTTTGTGGCATGCCAGGAGCGCTGTCGCTCGTAGGCGCTCACGCGTCCAGCGGTAATCACACGAAATGTCGCGAAACGGAAGGTACCTCTGAAAATTATCCCTCGAGAATACTTTCCTACATGCGTAGTTAAGTTAAACCAAGTTAAAACCTAGCAGCAACAAAGTTTGTACCTAGCAGCAGCAGCCAGTAAGCTTTGCGCGACCCAGTGCAAACTTGCCTGCTTTTGTTTTAGATGCGAAGCATCTTATGCTCGGGGCTATGTCACTCCCTCCCTCCGCCGTGCGGCGTCCACTTCCGGTGCCGCTTCCGGTTCCACTTCCGGTTCCGCTTCCGGAAGCCAGCTTCCGGCTTCCGGAGAACGCTTCCGGCGTTTTGCCCGAATGATCGCCAGGTGCTTCGCCCACTCATCATTCACTTCGTCCTCTCATTCTCCTCCCGCAACGCCGCGATGAGTGCCACGGACACTGCCAGCGTCAACGCCAGTGTCAGCGCCGTGGACAGCGCCGCGGAGAAGAGGGCTCGAGCCGCTGCCACGAAACCGCAGCAGCGACAGGCCGATCTGAAAACTAATGGGAACTTGAGTCGACCCCATGGCTACTTCGCATACTACTCAGGGTTACCCTACGGGAAGATGGTGTAATTTTTTTCTCTCTGTACGCGTGGCTTTGTTTTCGATTTCGTGCTTGTAGCATTGAGATGATGCTTTATAAGAGGAGGTTATTGACACGTGTACATGTTCATATTTCACCGGTGACCGCTTTTCACCGGCTAACAAATCTTAAACGTTAGGTTTGACACAGGACGCGCCTGCATGTATCGGAAGTTTCTCGAACGTTATGGATGCTTCTATCCGTTGACTCTTGTCACCGACGCTCATGTAATGTGATTGTATGAGTGACACGAATTGCCTAGAACTTTCTGGAAGACACGTGGGCACTGTTGATTAATCTTCAACCTTCGATGACTCATGTATAAAAGCCGACGCGTTTCGCCACTCATCACTTTTCGACGATCGCCGACTATGTTCGCCGTTATCGTTGTGCTTCGAGTGTAATTTGCTTATAAGGGAACAGGTTCGCCCAATAAAGAATCAGTTTTGTCATTCACAGTTTTACGACTGTTTGCTGCGTCGTGACTACTACTTGACAATATACATAGACATAGATGTATATTATAATTTGTTATATACCCATGATATATACATAGTTAGTACTTTCTGTGACCCTTACCCAATGCCGCATACGAGGCCTGTAAGGAACTTTAAATGCATAAATGCGTATATATATACAGGGTGTTTCAGCGAACACTTTAAAAAATTCTTAAAGGTTGCCTGTGGCAGATAAGCACAATTCTAGTTCATGAGCTCTCTACTCGAAGAGGCGGACATTACTTGCACAAGAAATTGAAATGCATAATCGATTAATTAACAGAAATTCACTAATTAAGTTTTTTAACTAATTACCTGATGGCCCATATTGCAATTTACAAATTGTAGCCATGGAGTTCGCAAGGCGGATCCACTTGGAACGAATTTTCGGGATGACACTAGTTTCGAGATAATAATTCCCGAACTTTGCGGAGAAATGCATTGGCGCTCCAGTTAGGTTCTTAAAAAAACGTCGCTTTATGCATTGACGCACAAAATTAACTAGAACACCAATGCATTTCTCCGCAAAATTCGGTAATCAATATCTCGAAACTGGTGGCATCCTTAGAATTAATTCCAAGTGGATCCGCCTTGCGAGCTCCACGGCTACAATTCGTAAATTGCAATATGAGCCATCAGGTAATTAGTTTAAAACTTAATTAGTGAATTTTGTTAATTAGTCAATTATGCATTTCAATTTGTTGTGCAAGTACTGTCCGTCTCTTCGAGTAGACCAGCTTAAATACTAGAATTGGGCTATCTGCCACAGGCAACCTGAAATAAATTGTGAAAGTGTTCGCTGAAACACCCTGTATATATATATATATATATATATATATATATATGTGTGTGTGTGTGTGTGTGTGTGTGTGTGTGTGTGTGTGTGTGTGTGTGTGTGTGTGTGTGTGTGTGTGTGTGTGTGTCATGATTGACTGGTGAATCGAAGTGGCAGCACTTAACTGCTCCAATTAGCGTCAAGTTCGGCAGAACGGTTGGCACTATCACGCACCAGCAGAATTCCCAGGTGAAGTCAGTGCATCTAACGCCCCATTGAATTTGGCACACTTATGTGACATATGGACCGAACTCTACACGTACACAGACAGCGTGCATAGAGGCACGCAGCGACAGGTCGGCATGTGGAATTTAGTTGATGCAACGCATCCGCAAATTTAAGTGACGCAAAGCATCCATGATGGGACACGCTAGCGGCTTCTACAGCCTGCGCGTGTCTATCCCGCACATTGGCATCAGAAAACCAGCGTGAACTGACAGCAGGACACTACTGTAAGAATTGCACAAGCCCCCCCCCCCCTCCTATTTCTCAGGTAAGGGCCTTGGAAATAGGTGAGCGTCAATGAGAGGCACCATAAAGAAATTTATTTTCACATTTATTCCTGGCAGGTCAAAGGAGACAACGCCATAAATATCGCCTTGGGCAGAGGCGTTGTTCTGCCCCTAAATGCGCAGTATAAGAGCACCAATTCTTCTGCGCAATTGTCAAAGTATCGACTGGTCTATATGGTAAATCTTCGGCCAGAAGAAAAGGCATTTAATTTTTCTACTTCACAAGGTGATTACGATGCTCTGATCTCACAACTATATCACAAGTGTCTTCGGATTTCATCATCTGACCCTGTGTGCAATTGAAGGCCAAAGCAAATTCTCGATAAGTCCTCAGTGCGAAGTTAACCCTGGAAAAAATAGGTGGTGTGAACTCAAGAACAAGACATATGTGTGAAGAATAAATACATTTGAATTTTTTATGTAACACAAAAGCGGATCACCCAACAGGTGACCCAACAGAGACAATAAAGACAATCTTCTACCTATATGCAAGGAGTTATTTCGGAGTGATCTGCCTGCGTGCAATAGTTTGGCGCGTGCACCTGGTTAATACAACCTAAACTCCACATCTGCACAACATTCATTACTGCGTGGGCTTTTCAGGATATCTACGGCAAATTGGACTTTGTGTAGAAGTTTTTTTACAATGCTGTTTAACTTCCTTGCTCAAAAATATATGCTGTTCGAATAGAACAATGAAACAAAGCCGTATTTTCAGTGCATAAACTTACGCATAGAACGTAGAATATGTCATGTTGCCATGACATTGCGGAATCCGCCTCTAACGCTCGCCTCGTAGCGGTGTGATGATGTCATATCGAAGAATTCCACGAAGTGGTATATCCACGAAGTGGTATACGCGTATATGCACAAAGTGGTGCAGTTGGCGTAAATAACAGCCTACATTTCGTCGGCCCACAGCGTCAGAAAAACAAACTAATCTGTTGAAGTTTCATATCATATTGAATCTCACAGAACTGTAGTGCGTGTAAAGGCAGAAGAGCGTGTTGTCCCGCTTGACCAGGCTTCACCAGTGGCAATGGACAACACGCAGAAGCTGATCCCAGAGCAACGCTTCCTTCGCAGTTGTTTAGTGCCGAACGAAACACAACACGTGTCGCGCGCTCTCGTTAGCAACACTTTCTTTTATTTTTATAAGCGTAAGAAAGTGAACTATTTCCTCGTCTTTATTTTACACTCCTGCCATATGAAGTACAAGCATTTCAAGAAAGCACAAACGTTGGAAGCGGTAGTGTAGTCACAAGCCCGTAGAAGCTTCAGGTGACATTATCGAGCAATTTCGTCGTTTCCCCGAATGCACTCCAGAACACGTGCGAGTTTTCACAAGCGTCGGGACACGGAGTCGTCGCGCAGTATGACAATATCACCTGCGACAATGCTGGTACAGGAAGCGAGGTGCGGTCCTATAGCTAAAGGGCACGTCGCAGGCAAGGTAGCCACATAGGCGAGCGATCACATCCGGAACAAGAGGCCACCGATTTACTTGCGAGAGCGCGCGGCTCGCGAAGTCCGAGCTATGCGCAGAAACGCGTCCAAGGGCGCGGAAGGCGAAGGACGAGGAAGCTCAAGGAGGAGTTCAAGGACGAGTAAGGCAAAGGTGCTGCTAGAGGAATGACCCCAACCGTTCTTATCGCAGTCAAAAACTCAGGTATTTCACTTGGTCTTGCTTGCTCGAGGTGCAGTGGCTATGGAGCATAATGATGTCTCCGTTCTCGCGTATTTAGACAGCACCCCCTGAGATAATCCTTCCTCTTAAGCTTCACGTATTACGCGTAAGTCTGCAAGATGTTTTGTCAAAACGCCTCTCTACTGATACCGAATTCAAGAATGCCGCCCTTGGTTGTGGTGAATCGAAAATTTTATTAAGATATACCTATCCGTTACAACTAATCATGCTGCTCCCTTTTGGGATGGGCAGAAATGTTTCTTTAGGTTGTGCCTACATCAAAAAGCTATTTTTCACATACGTTGCGCGCCGCGAATTGAAAAATACAGAGGAACGTATTGCTACATACTTTAGTACCCTGCAGCTTCTAGAAAATTACGGGAATTTTAAGTAAATATTGTTAAATATATAGATATAGTCTTACCGGTATTCAGCCTCATCGGCCCCATCAGGTTCACAGTGGCGCTATTCAAACAAATAAGAATCATGAAAACGAACATGTCTGCAACTTTGCACATTACCAGTACTAAGTAATCGTGGTTAGTATCTTGGTCCCTATACACTAGCTACCAGACGCTAATTTACCTAATTATGTGAATTAAATCAATTTTATAAGTAAAATCAGAAAGGCAGAAGCAAGATTTTACAATTCACTGTAACTGAACAAAACAGGGGATTCAGAAAATAATTCTGAAACACTGGTTTTAATTGTAGTCAATATGTTTCAGTATTTCTTGTAAGCTGGGTAACATTGCTGGCTAATAGCAATATTAGGTGACAGCCTTCAGCTGAGTCCTCCAAACGTGGTGCTGTATCCTGCAATACCATATTAATGTTATTTGCGTCAGCACAGTAGGCCAAAGTGTCCTATATTTACTCTAACCTGCCTTCACAAGACAAAGCACAAGGATAACTGCTACTTTGAAAGCGCCTCACAAGACAAAGTTATTTTTCACTATTATCCTTTATGCTTAAGCCCTATGCTGTTGTTACTCTTATGTTATGATCGAAGCATAGCGAGCTTACCCGAGCAAATGACGTGAAGAAATCCCGCAGAAGCTTTGGTATGCTTTCAGGTTGAAATTTTGTGTAACTTTCTCCTCTTTCTGAAACCGTTTCGATCAACGCCTGCGCAGCCAGAAACATTCAAACAGTTACCCATTTAGAAAAGGGCTGCAAGCTTTAAAACTACTCAAAGTGTATAATTCCTTCCAGAGTTTCTACTGAAAGCTTCAGTCAGGCAAAATTGTCTTGTTATGAAGCAATATTGTAAAGCCAAGCCGTGGTGTAAAATAAAGCTATGAGGGATGAGCGCAGTGCGACTACAAAGCTCAACCATATTAGTCTCGTGCGCGACCGTTCCCTTGCTCTGTTAATTGCGCTCCAGTGACGTCACCTATGGCACTCGCTTCTGTCGCATGCTACGCTCTGCCTAGAATAGGAGTAGCTTCATTTTCATGGGTCTGTTCGTGCTCGGACTGCGTGCTCTAATTACTGACTGTGCTCCATTTACTATCTGTATTTGCCTTATAGTGGCAGTTTTCTAAATGCTAGCACTAGGGAACAACAAATGCTATAGATTTAATGTATATTCCATATAACAACCCGATGTCGTAGCCCAGGGTCTATGGCGTAGCTTGGTATGGCTACTAAGCGATGCTGATTCAACCCTGGCCATGGCGGCCTCGTTTCGATAGGGGCGAAATGCCAAAAAAATATTCCAGAATGTTTGTGTATACTTAAATTTAGGTGACCAATATAGAGGCCAGTATGGTCAAAATATTCCTTAGTCTTTTACGCTGGCGTGGTTTTGGCACGTAAAATCAAATATTTTTTTTTTCATTCATTTCTTTTTTCTTTTGAACAAAGCCATGGCGGGCGAAGACGCGATGCCGCGATACAGTCTTATAACATAGCACCGAGCCTGTAGAGAGTCTACGCAGCATTGGGAATGAAGCACGATCGCAGGGCTCATTCGCAAAATTTCGCGTCCACTAAGTGGTGTTGTAGTTGAATACAAATTGTACAGTTCCCTCATATTTCTAGTCACTTGTAAGTTTATATCAAAATTTATTCGGAAGAAAAGTTTAATTATTTCTCTGACAAGCGGTTTATCTCGAACATTATTTGCAGTTCGCTCTATCTTGCTTCGCAATTGTCCAGCATTCTCGACTATATTTTCTTGCAAACAAATCTCATTACCTATTTTTTATCCCCAAAATGTTGTGTTTTCTTAGGCAAGCATTAGACTATTTCTGCTCAGCACACTTTGAGACTACCGGAACCACTCGGAAAATATTACTTTATCAGCGTATGAATAAGTATGTTATGTTAAAAAATAAAGAAAACGACGGAAAGCCTGTGACTATTTGATTACGCCTTTGTACCTTTCCTTTTCTTTCTTCTTGTTTGTTTAGCACTCGCGCTACTTATTTGGTCAAGTACCAGCAAATATAAACGTCCATATTTTCTTGTTTCAGATTTAAATACCTAAGACGAGTTTGCAGAGCAAGATATATTGAAAAGCGTGATCTCAGCAAAGGTTGTCACCTGTTTTTCTTACGCAATAGCCCTAATTCTCATCGCTGGACCAACCACGCCGCCGAAATGTGCCTGCTACCCATATCAGCAGCAAAGAAAGGAACTGTTTTGCTGAGCCACCTAACATGCAGGAGCATGCAATACTGTCTCACGGTAGCAGTAATCTTGCGAAGAGCCACACTGTAGCGCAACACTACGTAACTTTGTTTTGCCCATTAAATTGGTCCGCTCTTCTTTCAGACGTCACTGAGTCGCATTTTGCTGCCATTTCACGAAATCAGAAAATGCTAAACGCACCAGTGTGATCACCTAGTTTCCTGCGAATACCATCAAACATCTCTGCTTGAAGCATCGAAGCACAAAAACACCTGGAACGCCCTCGTATGTCGTCCTACACTTTGGAAAGACATCTTTCGAAACCGTTGTCATCTGGGAGTTTAATTTCAAGTGAATACTTCTTTTAATCTCACCGGCTACGATTTGTAAATTGCAATGTGGGCAGTAAAGTTTTTTTTGAGAAGGTAATTGGTGAATTTCTGTCATTAACTTGAATATGTGTTTAGATTTCTCATACTAGTAATGTCCGCTCATCGAATAATCCAGCTCAATGACAAGAATTGTGCTATTTGACACAGGCGATTTTTACAAATTCCGTAGAACTTAAAAAATGTTCATCCGCGTATTCACACACACTCAACACAAGGTCTTGGCTGTGGTGTCGCTAGACGGCATACCGCGTCCTGAGAAGAAACGTGACAGAGGAGCCAGGCTGCATACATGCCTCACACATGACGTGTTTTGACCCTGTTAGAACATTGTGTGACTACACTGGTTCAATGCTAATTGCATGAACGTCGAGAGCCATCGTAACATGAATTCTGCCAGAAATTTTTCCTACTCTCAATACTTTGGTAGATGGATACAGGCATCATACGTTCACGTAACCGCACCTGCGACGAAGCAGACACCTCTACTTCTTGTTTAGTTGAAATTCATCTTGACGTAAAATTAAATTGCGCGATTTAACAGTCCAGCACCGTGCGCTGGTTTATAAGGCATGCCATTATGGAGAATCCTGGACTCTAACTTTTACCACTTGGTGTTCTTCAACATGAACCCAAAACATAGCAACCAGACCCATTGTAACGGCCTCCGCGACCTGAAATTTATCATGCGACGTCATATTAGACAGCACAGTGACATAGCTACTAAATCTATTGTGACTCATAACTGTAATATGGCAGCTGGCCGCCCGTTACGGGTCATTACTGTTCTAATCAATTTTGAAGAGAACAATTTTGTTTTGCAGCGTACACTTGTATCAAAAATACATTTTTCATCATGAGCCCGAACAAAAATCATTGTGCGTTTTTGTAGCTATCTTCGCAGCAAAAAAAAAAAAAAAAGAGGTACGGCGGCAGGGCAATCCATTGTCCTAGCACTGTATTACCACATTGCACTAACCGCAGCAGATATACATATTGGCCCATTCTGTAAGATGTCCCAGCTAACGTTAACCCAGCTGTTCAGCGGAAATAAAAAAGCAAGATTGAAGCAACACGATGCAAGAAACGATATTAAGGGTAACAGTCTTCGCTCTTCAGACCTCTAGTGACCATACATCGCTGGTTTTATACTTCTACCCTTGCAGCATATTTTTTTTTCATTTTTCTTTTGTTGAACAGCATGGCTAACCCCCTTTACCTGCGACACACAGTACACATTTACACAGCCTGCGCAGGCATTGCAGGCGTCGTATGAGCATACTAATAGACTATTGCAAGCTATTTTCACGCTAAAAAGACTAAATATGACTATCTCCATGACTTCCAGGGTAGTTCATCAGATCTATTGCCTCTAATTTGATGTTGGACGTGCACGTTACGCTTACGAATTTGCGCACCATTCACGCTACGTTTGCACCCTCACGACAAGGCTAGAAGTCAAAAAGGAGTGAGCGGAGAAGTTCTTACATTGTATGACGTCCGTAAGCTGATGTGGTCCAACACTTTCAACCTTAAAGTGTCCCGATCACCCTTACGCTGTAAAAAAATGACGCACATATTTTACAGGTTGAGTACAAAGATCTGACAGGCTCATATGTCAAATTCATCAGCTTCGGATGCTTCAACAGATGCAGTTTACCAAACCACGCTATCTTCTTTTGCTCTACATTGGCGGATTTGTAAACTTCATGCTCATCCGACAGCCTACCGGTATTTTTTATTAGACGACGAAGCCTTAATTGAAACTTCTTCAGGCAGTCGGTTTAATTAAGGTTTCGCTTATACGTTGACCATATTTCATTTATATCGGTTAAACAGTTGTCCAGTGATAGTATTCGTATGTCTCGCATCTACTTGAGAATCAAGTTCGCAGACAGCCCCGAGCTAAGGCCTCCTCTTAGCGCAGGCACTATAATGTAAATTCTTGGTGCCTTTAGAAATTTGCAGCACCGTACCCACGGGCGCCGCCATATTGACTCACATGACTGCGCCCGCCAATGAGTGCCTTCATGATCGGCGTTTGCTCGCATGTTTGCCATGGCCATAATGGCCACAGGCACTGCTGAGACAGCCGTTTTTTCAGCTACAACGGTGAGCAGTGAGAGGCTAGGCGAGATACGAGTTTGACCATAGCTGCAGAGGCAGTGTAAGTTTATATTTAATTTATTCAATCCGTCAGCGCTGCAATCTTAATAGTGTGCAAGTTAACCTGGTGAAAGCAACTAGTGCAGCAGCCTAATGCATGCTTTTACCCTTTATATTCTAGTCTTTACAACGGGAGATGTGTAGGGCTGTTACAGCCGGGCGCTTGTATTCATGGTGAGCTGTATGCGTAACCACTTCATTCGGAAACAAGTGCGCGAACGCGCGCAGAAAATGCCTGTGCTTGTTTGCGACCTGCTCCGACTGTAACGTGTAGCAAGCTGGCAACGCTGTACATTCCACAACTGTATAAAAGCATGCCGCTGATAATAAACGTCACTGGCTGCCGAGACATTGACGCACGTGTGCAATCAGTCTAATACACTGACCATGGTGGTTGGTTGGGAATGTGTATTGTCGTGAGAGCTCATCTGATAACTTGGGAATGGGTTTCTGTTTATTTAGAGCACAGAATAAATCTATTCAGTGATCTACCCTCTCGTTTGATTCCCTGTGCAGCAAGAAAGCTCGCTGTGCCCGCCTATTATTCCATGTTGGACTTCGCTGTTCTGGAAAGTCAAGTTTCTCAAGTATGTTAGTCACGCTTGCGGGAGTGCGGAGCGTAGCGCTAACTTGCGTGCTTATCGAAGTTCAACATTACGTGGTATTTTGTTGCAATGGTGGCGAGAACGCTGTGTTGCTGCTGTAGGGGGTGTTGGCCTGGAAGTCATTGCACGTTATTGGCTGTTTCGGTGCAACTTCTTGTGTTTGCCTTACGGAAAGGTGTCCATGACGAACGGTTGTAAATATGGGAATGCCTTGTGCAGCTGAGGCCTACGCTCCCACATAGTCTCAAACCATACAGTAAAGTCTTAGTCGCAGTTTAGGACAGAGCACGTCTTCCCACTGCTCCTCCATATTTTAAATAAATATTACTAAGCGATACTCAGTCTGTCAGCGGAACGTTGCTGGAGCGGCGGACGGCGGCTGATGCATGCTTGCTGTCGATTCAGAAGGCGTTCAATGAAGGCAGGCCTATGGCGGCCACTGGTGCGTGGTGCGCCGACTGCTCGCTGTAAAAGTTCTATATACTACAGGCCACATGACAGCACTGCGGTGGGCGCCTAGCAAATCAAGGCCTGGGCTCACAGTCATGAAGGTAAAGGCGCCAAGCTTGTATTCATAAAAAACAGTAATCTAAACCACGAAAGTAATAAGAAACGTGTCGGCAATTATATATGCACTTTACCAACCCAAAATTATGTCTTCTAGTCTTTAGAATTCTTAAGCAACCGCGAAATGCTATCATACAAAGGCAAAGTGTTAAGACACCCTGATCCAACCCCCCACCTCCAATGCACACGGAAGGACACCCATTGGTTTCTCCCTTCAAGAGTGGGGAGGTGCGGGCAGTACTCGCTGAGCTGAATTGTAGATCAGCCCCTGACCCTGACGGCATTACAAATAAGCTGCTCAAAAATCTAGCGGACGAGGACATAGACCTCCTCACTAAACACATCAACGAGGTATGGGAATCCGGCGAAGTCCCACTTGAGTGGCGCGAAGCCGCCGTCGTGCTCATACCTAAGCCGGGCAAACCTCTTGAGCTTGGCTCGCTCAGGACCATCTCCCTCACCTCGTGTGTGGGCAAGGTGGCTGAGCACGTCATTCTCAAACGGGCAACGAAACATGCGGAAGAGAAACACCTCCTCCCTTTTAATCAAATAGGCTTTCGCCCGTCCACGTCGACACAGGCCGTCATGCTTATTCTAAAACACAAGATCTTAACGGGCAAGTCCCGGGACACCAGGGCCGTGCTCGCACTAGATTTAGAAAAGGCTTTCGATAACGTTAAACGCTCGCACATACTACACGCGATTGCCGATGCTGGACTCGGCAGCCGCTTCTATGCATACGTGCGGTCGTTTCTCAAAGACCGCAAAGCCACCATTAGACTAGGAAGTTTGGGTTCCAAGACGTACGACTTGGGTCCCAGAGGCACACCGCAGGGAGAAGTGCTCTCTCCATTTCTCTTCAACTTAGTTTTGAGGGCTCTCTCGAGAGAATGGAGCTCAATCGATGGCCTCGGCTACGCTTTCTATGCCGATGATATTACCATCTGGTGTGGGGGCGGTAGCGACGGGGACATCGAACGCAATCTACAGACGGCGGTAGACAAGGTACAGGCCTACCTCCGACAGACGGGTTTACGGCTATCGGCCAAAAAGTCTGAACTTTTACTGTACAGACCGAAACGAGGTTCCAAATGGCTTCCCAACTCACCCATACACAGAAGACGGTACGCAAATTCCACAAGTCACTTTGGTTCGTATACTAGGAGTGATCCTGCAGGAGGATGGCAGGAACGGACTCAGCATAGAGCGCATAGCCGCTAAAGCAGACTCCATGTCTAAACTAATCAAACGCGTTGCCAACAAACGAGGCAGACTATCGGAAGAAAATCTACGGCGTCTCTTCCATGCTTTTCTAATGAGCCACATCAATTACGTAGCCGTAGCTCACCCCTGGAGTAAAGGGGATGAGAACAAGCTCAATCTGATCATTAGAAAGAGTATAAAACAGGTACTTTCAAACCCCATTCAAACCAACACAAAGAAACTTATGGCACTAGGCCTTCGTAACACTTTCCGTAAGATTGTCGAGGCCCAGAAGCTAGCCCAGATTGCTCGACTCTCCTCGACTGAGGCGGGAAGGCAACTCCTGGCCTACCTCAAAATAAGCTCTCCAATAATCAACCAAAGAGAGTGCACGCTGCCGTCAGAGCTTCGAGAACGCCTCATCGTTCCCCCGCGCCCACGTAACATGCACCCGCAATACAACCCCGGCCGACGTAAGGCTAGAGCAGCCGCCCTCCTCAAAACGGCTGCTGCAATGCCAGATTCGGTAGCATTCGTAGACGCTGCTCAGCACGTCAAATTTAAGCACTTCGTCGCAGCCGTTACGTCGCTGCAAGGCGAACACCTCACTTCTCTAACACTCCCCAACACGGATGCAGACCGCGCAGAACAGGTAGCTATAGCATTAGCTCTGGCGACCACCGATCGCACAACAGTCTACACAGACTCTAAAGCCGCAGCACAGGCCTTTCGCGCCGGCTCGGTTTGTAAAGAGGCAATCCGCGTGCTCTCGCGCGCAACGTGGGCCGATACTAAACACTTCATATGGTTCCCCGGCCACGTGGGCCAAGATGCTCACCCCCTTCTCCCTAACGCCAACGAGCTAGCTCACTCCCAGGCGCGAGACTTTCCTCGCCGCGCGAGGGAAGAGGGCGGCCCGAGGTCCCAGGGCGAGCCATGGCGGCGGGACCCGCTCCTAACGTACAACGAAGTTTGTCATCACTACCGCCTTGAGCGCAGAAAGTTTCCTCTACCTCACCCTCATCTCACGAGACCGCAAACTCTCACTTTGCGACTGTTACAAACAGGCGCTTACCCTTCACCTAACTTTTATTCACGATTCATAAGTGAAATAAAGCCGGGTTGCCCTCGATGTGGGCTCCCGAGATGTAATTTACCACATATGCTGTGGCAATGCCCCATGCTGCGCGTGGCTACAGGGTCTCCAGCCACGGAAGAAGGATGGACTGCTCTCCTCACCAGTCCCCACGAGGACGACCAACTTCGGCTGTCCAAGGAGCCCACGACCTGGCCACCGAGTTCCACCTCCCGGTCCCGTCGTGGACGCGGCCCGCAGACGAGCCCCCTTAGGGGGACTTGCTCTTCTCAGGACCAAATAAAGTTCAGTTCAGTTGAGTTCACACTTACTTGAACGCAAGTAGACGCGCAGCGCGAACGTGCACGGCATTTCTCATTTTCGCAGCTGTGGCAGCTGTGTATGATGTGCTTCACTAGCCTTGGCTTAAAGTCAACTCGAAACTGGGACGTCGGTGTGCAGTTGTTGGCTGCGAAGGAGAAAGCTGTGGTAAAAATGTACAACACTGGTTGCCGCGACACGAGCCGCTTCGTGGAGCCTTGTTATTTCATAGCCTATGAGTTTAGTTTAGCGTGTTGTAGGCACCAAATCGAGAAGTAGTGGCGTTATTGTGAAAATCTAAACCCAAATTCAAACAGCGTACCGTTCAGTTGGCGGAGCGTTACGGCCGCTGTAGCCTCCGCAGTGCAAGCCTTGGAAGAAGCAGTGGGAGAACCGCGGACGGGTTAAACGTGACCTTTGGATACCCTATCTCCGCTTCTACTGAACGGGTTTAAATACTTTTGGCTATAAAATATATTTACGATTCTGTGGATTCATTTTAATACATTAGCACGGCATCGATAAAAATTGTTGCAGGGCCCCTTTAAAAGAACGATTCCAACATTGAAATTACTGATTTAAGAAGTGTTTTAATCCGTGTCAGACCATTTAGGGTATTCTCCCACGTCGTCGCCAGTGTAGCTATACGCTAACAATTCTTGAAAATGTTCTCTTTAACGTACTCTTTAAGATAACGATGTTTCACCTTGAAACACGCAATAATTCTGAGACGTTCACTACCGCATCTAGTCGCCACCACAGCTACGTTGTCGAATATTTAAATGAACAAAAATTAATTACTTTTTTGTTTTTACGTGCCAGAACCACGATCTCGTTATAAGGCATGGCGTAGTGGCGAACTCCGGATTACTTACGACCCCCTGGGGTTCTTTAACGTGCACCCAATGCACAGTAGACGGACGTTCTTGCATTTCGCCCTCATCCAAATGCGGCCGGGATTCGATCCCGCAACTGCAGGCTTAACAGCGCAACACCAAAGCCACTCAATAGCCACGGCGGGTATCGAATAAGTTGAGTTATGCTTCGAAAGCATGGGTGAATGGATTTTATACGCAGAAAAGGAGGCCGTGATGGTGCGAGCTACAGAAAAATATTACACTATAGTCATGCTCTCAAAGAACGGAGTTCAACGCGGATTTTGAAGGCGGCGACAAAATATTCTAAAGGCAATAAGGCGATGCGCCAGTGACCGTAGTTTACCTTCCGTATTAGAAGTTATGAGGAACAATACATCTTTGAATATTCTTAAATAGCAGTAGCCTTCCACAGGTAAAACATAACAGAGGGAGGTGCTTCCCTAATTTTCTTCAAATGCTCACCTTCCCTATTATATGGTTGGAAAACTGTCTGAGTGCATCGCGTTCAATTTTGCTTCAAGTGACGAGGATGTCATAAACAGTTTTTTACTAACAAAATATTTTGATAATATATAACAAGCATAAAAATATGTCATGCTTTACAGACATTTATACGGTCCCAACTGTCATGCAACAAATTCGAAAAACCTTCTTCTTTCTGGGGTTTTACATGCCAAAACCAGTTCTGATTATGAGGCACGCAGTTTGTGGAGGGCTTCGGATTAGTTTTGACCACCTGGGGTTCTTTAACGTGCACTACAAGGCAAGCACACGGGCGTTTTTGCATTTCGCCTCCGTCGAAATGCAGCCGCCGCGGCCCAAGTTCTAAAAAAACACCGAATATTTTACTTGAATACCACCAAGGTAATTTCTTCAGTCTTCTTGAGGAAAAAAACAATAACTTTTTAATATCTGGCTTACAATTTTTATTAAAAGTAATAACCTAGCTTTTTAATTGTTCTTTCTAACAATAAAAATGTTAATCAGGCACTTGTTCACAAACAGAAAACATGCCAAAATGAGGTGTTTCTAGCAAGGTACTTATCGGCTGTTAACTTTTTTCGGCAAACAAAAACAGCCTGCGAAATATGATAAATACAAATTGACTGCGCCTCGTGGGTACGGATAGCAGTGCCATAAAAATGAACTAGTGTCACATGCCTGGGTGGCACATGCAGCACAGTCACAGCGTAAGCTGGTGGAGCGGCTCAAGAGTAGTTCCAATTTGGGCACCACGCACAACAGCGTCTTCGCGCCAGTCTGTTTGCCTCGTTTTGACGAGAACGATCTGAACTCTCCGCCCGGCATCGACGGCTAGTCGACGGCGAACTGCGGCTTGTAATGCTCTCTCCACAGCAGTCTCCTGAGCCCGATCAAGCCTTACAACTACAACTTACATGTCGGGTGCACCGCGTTTGGAGGCACCTTAACTAGATGGCGCCATCATACTGGCGGAGGCTCGGCAGCTCGGGAGCGCGTTGATTGCGCACCTCGTCTGAACGGCATATCGTCGTCTGCGCCTGCGAACGCTGCGTTTGCAGGCATCTTACCTAGATGGCGCCACCATACTGGCCGAGGCTCGAGTCGTCTCACCCTGCGTTTGCCTTAGGGTTGTTTCCGCGGCCCGATAGCAATTGCTTGCGTGGCTCAGTGTCCGGCTCCAACGTAGCCGGCGCGGGCTCGATCCCGGCGAGAATCGGGTACTTTTTTCACGTTTCCGGCGATAGTGGTTACTCGGCCGCCGGCGGCGGCATCATCGCGACCCGGAACGGCTATTGAAATGAGCCCATAACAGCTTACGCTGTAAAATGTCACAGCGGGAAAGCGAACTGCTTTCTCAGGCTCCCCGTTGAGAGCAGGGAATTTATCAACAGCGAAGCTATGAAGCCAGCCGTAATTTGTGGTTCGTATCAAGAAACTGTCATTATCGGCAATGAAGAAATAAATAAAAGGAATTAAACTTTGTTGCCAAGGCGGGATTCGAGCCCGCGTACCCACGGTTCCAAGGTGAGCGTCATAACCACGAGGCTGTACAGCCACAATCAATGAAATATTGTATGTACATGGAACTATTTACAATAATATGAGCACCAGGTGGACATAAGTAATCACACGTCTTGCAGAACATGCATTTATGCGAACCATATGATTGCGTTCGAGCGTCGTCGTCTTCGTCCACAGCTGGCGCGTTCCCACGCGCTCGTGCCAATGCTCTGCGAGGGGAAGAAGAGGTTTTGCGCGCTATGCTTGAGAGACAGATAAAGAAAATGAGAGCGATAGATAGAGAGACGCATTCACGGAGCGGGTCTGCTGGAACGCGTTGTCGGCATTACAACGTGATGTCACGCAGTGTCGGCGTTGGAAACTGCGCTATGCAACGCGCAGTGACGGCCGTAGGTCCTAGAGAGAGAGAGAGAGAGAGA
This sequence comes from Dermacentor silvarum, assembly GCF_013339745.2. Classification (NCBI taxonomy): domain Eukaryota; kingdom Metazoa; phylum Arthropoda; class Arachnida; order Ixodida; family Ixodidae; genus Dermacentor; species Dermacentor silvarum. The sequence continues at coordinate 73,307,903 of NC_051162.1, read as the reverse complement.
GACACGCATTCACGGAGCGGGTCCGCTGTAACGCGTTGTCAGCATTAGACGCGATGTCACGCAGTGTCGACGTTGCAAACTGCACTATGCTACGCGCAGTGACGGCCGTAAGTCCGAGAGAGAGAGAGAGACACGCATTCACGGAGCGGGTCCGCTGTAACGCGTTGTCGGCATTACAACGCGATGTCACGCAGTGTCGGCGTTGCAAACGGCGCTATGCAACGCGCCGTGACGGCCGTAAGTCCGAGACGCGCGAAAAGACATTATCATCCTCATGAGTAATAAGATGAAAAGTACGCGTGCACTTCCGGAAAACGCTGGGCTACGATCGCTCAGCTTCGCTGTTTCAAGCCTTGCGCGGCCGATTGCTAGGTTAAGCGTTTATTTGATTTGCCGAGAAAATAAACACGCAACGCGTACCTTGCCGGAAATGCTGCATTTTGACGTGTCTTACTGTGTTTTACAGCCGCATAATGGACATAATGCAATTCGAAGAACAAAAAGGTAGCACAAACACTACTCTGATTTTAAAAAATTGTACACCAGGCAGTAAAAAAAAAAGACTACTAGCTGTTCGAATTCGTGAGCTGGAATACTCAAGAAGGCGGATATCAATTGGACAAAACAGCTGCCATCATTATATGCCTAATTACTAAAGTTTTGATAAGCACGTTTCTCGCAGTATCATTTTTACGCCATGCGGTTATTATTTGAAGTTAAGCCGTCAGTTCGCTAAGCCTTTCATCTTCGAACGAATTCTGAAGGTGACACCAGTTTGAAAGAATCACCCCCAATGTGAGACGAAATACATTGGCGTCCCAGTTCATTCTGTCTTTCAGTGAATCATATGACATTTTTTTAAAAGTAAGTTAACTAACGGTGCATTTTAGTTCCAGTTCAACAGCACATATCTCGTAACCGGTGCCATCTTCAAATGTCTTTCATATATACATGTCATGGAATTTCACCGGCTACAATTCGTCGATTTCAAGATGTGTTCAAAGTAATTATTTATGAACCGAACTTTAAAATTAGGTCAATTAAACAATTATGCATTTCGCTGCTTTGTAAAAGTAATGTCCGCCTCCTCAAGCAATCTCATTCGAGAAGTTCGATCTGAGATAGCAATTTTTCTTTTATCTGCAAAGCTTAAAGGTATTTGTTATAATACACTTCTACAATACTGACGTCTTCTGCAGCGTATAACTTAATTACTCTGAAACAGCGTTCTTACTTCGAAGATTTCCTGAGAGTGTACTTTGAATTTCCCTCCACTTTTCTTTTCTTTACTGTTTGTCCTTTTTAAACAATCCAGACGTTCTCTGAAGCTTTTTGTTGTGTTTTTTGTCCACTCGTATTTACCTTTTCGTTGAAGCCACATTCTCCCTAGAAAAAAGGAACAATTAAAATAGGCTATTTTCTGTAGAGTTGGGAACATACGTTCAATTTATCTGTTATGGTCTGTGCAAAATTCAATACACAATAGGTTCCTCAACACTAAATTATATTTCCCAATATGTCACCCTTATGAACTCTTGCAAAAGGCCTGAGAGGTCGCATGATGGCAAAAATAAATATCTAGCAAATGCTCTTGAGCATTGAAGGAGTCACATGTTCTAGGTCAGAACAGCACTTCACTCTATTGATTACAAAACTGAAGAACGCGGAATATTGTGGTACAGCAGTACTGTACGAGTCTAGGCTGACCCTCAACGAGCTAATTGCAACTTCGTCTAATGTCTGAAGCAGTGACTATTGTGGCAAGCTTGTTTTGGCATTAGACTAATTCAGTGTAGCAGTTATTTCAGTAGTGTCAGTCGTGTAAATCATACACGTGAAAGAAGCAGTGGGAGAATAGAGAGCTGGCCGCCCTGTCCGTTCGCAGAAGTAATTTGCTGCAGGCCTGGCCAGAGCTAGTGATGATGAAAGGCACCTATCGTGTGTTGATACGTGCAAAATAAGTGTACATACATCGCTTCCTGTAAAAGTTCAGTGAACACGCCCGTGCAGTGGCGACGAACCCTTTACTTGAGGTCTTCAAAATAATTGTAACTTCTCAGGTATTGTCATTCGTTGAAATATTCCTTACAAAAAAGTGAGGATTTTAGCACCTGACAATTATTTACATATCCACGCATACCTTCAACCTACGCTCGCTAATGAAGAAAGTCACCAATGCCTTTTTGTACACTGTAATGAGGAATAACGTCAGAAGTTTACTGTGCCTCCATGTACCTTACCTCTTTGCGGACGTGCCAAGCCCAGCTCTAAAGCGGCCCTTTAAAGCAACACTGCAATACTATGCGCGACTCAATATGGGTGAAAAAATCAGCCCTTAGCAAAGCTCTATAATTTCTACAAAGCACATTTTATGTTTTTCGTTTGCATTTTCTGATATTTCTTGGCCACTTCTACATTGTCGAAGCAGGCGGATTCCGTCTTGTTACCACTTTGGTGGTTGCCATATTTGTGCTTACACTATAACGTTACGCGCGTAGCCACCATTTCGAATCAGCAGAAACATTCAAAAGAACAATGTCCACAACAGCATAACTTACCGTTACAGAAATAAAAGTTTCGAGGCAATTACGTACGTGAGCTATGCACTTACCTTCTACCAGTAATGCATCAGCTAACTTTTCCGCCGTCAATGTTCCCATTGACCCAAAGATGTCGGCGCTGAAATCACGCAGTGCATGCCTTATTAGGTATTCCGTGCTATTATATTATCCTAACCTAGTATCAAAAACGTGCCGCTTGAGTAGCCGCACAGTTCCATATGTTTCGTCAAGAATAACTGAAATCAACAGCTACAAGCAAGAACAGCTAGATAAACTGACCTGTAATTACCTTTTCCGAAAGCCCTAACTGCCGTACGCTCAACTCAATGCTTTATGAAGGGAAGTGTTTGGCACTCAGACGACTTCTTTAAACTCAAACAGTCAATCTTGGGATTTTGTGTCGAGTCTTCTCGTGCAAGTTATGAGTGCTTATGCCAGATTGAAAATGTGACGTCTATGACGTGGCAACTATTATGGCCCGTTCTGAACTTTCTGAATTTCACACGCACCAGGCAAGCTGAACAGCGTGCTCACCGCACCAATCTCTTTTTCCGGCACGCAATCATATTACTATCCAGATGGGTTTATAATGTAAGTGTAAAGCACCCTACAGTGCCTAGAATTCGCGGCCCATATCAAAACTTGTCACTAGCATAATTTAACCTGTATTAAGCACAGCGACAAAGTGCGGCACTATCTTCAGGAAGCGCTCCATTGACGTCGTATGAGGGATAACACACCATGCTGATCTCAATTTGGCCGCAGGTGCTCAAATGAAGCATTGCGCGGGTGATCTGCTCGACACTTCCTTCAAGACAAGGGAAGTTGGTAAGCGATAAAATAACTGGTGATGCGCAAACAGGAAACACAGAACACACTAAACACAAGCTATAGCATGCAAGTTACGTTCACAGCTTCTGTGTGTGGTCGACGCAGTGGAGTCCACCGAGCCGGTATCTTGCGTAAAAAAAGCAATGAAATATATTCGTCTTGTACGCTGTCTGTAAAGCAGCACCAAATATCGCCTTCCGGCAGCGATCACGCTGATTAGCAACAACTGGTTACACGCGCGCATGTATGTTATCGCGCAAAAATATTCATTCTTCTGCGGACTGTATAGCCCTGTGCGTCTCGTTTATTTTTTTTTTTTTCAGTTGTAACTTATATTCTCGAGGCCACCATTTAAAGAACACAATTCCGTCTTTGTCACCTGGGTTACATGACGGGGTTATAGTGAACTAGAATATACTCTAGTGGCACGATCGGAAGGCCGCGCCGCCTCTCTCGGCGGTCGGAAGCATCACGGACCGCCGCTAGGTTTTCTCGTGGCGCTACTGCGCCTTTTCCTAGGGTAAGCGCGGACGGGGCATCGGGGCGGCCGCAGTGGCGCACCGACTGGGAGGGGGGGGGGGGGGGGGGCGTTTCAGAGGGTTGTAACCACCCCACGCGTCCAGCCCAAGTCCAACGTCTACCTTCAGTGCTCTGTTCACAGTCTCATTACAATTCAGGGGTGGCTTGAGGTCGAATATTCCTTAGTAGCAACAACAGTCTATCATTGCCTTGTATTTATTCAATCACTCTTAAGTTACTTTGAGTAAAACGCTGAAGAAATAAACATAGGCAACAACATCCTTGGTGGCATTATTATTATAATTATTAGGCCTTTTATTGGCTGTTGGATTCCTCTGGCTAAAGCAAGGAAATTGCATTTTATGCCCCCCAAAATGCTTCCTCCCCCCCCCCCCCCCCTGGCAGAGATCCTGGGTCCGCTACTGGGCGGACGGCACGTGTGGGTACAGGTGCCCGAGACTCGCGAGCCACAAAGTGACGACTGCACGTGTAGCGGTGTGTTCTCAAAAATTGCTGGAGTGCCGTGCAGACATTAGAATTGCGAGTATATGTCTTGCCCTCTCTTCTCTTGCCCCACTCAGTGTCAGAGGGCAACTGTGAGCCTGCAGTTCTCCACGCCCTTTTGCACGCTAATTCTGGCACCGAAATGTTTTCATCTGGTAAACAGCACCTAATTGACAAATTTGCAGAAAATGGCAACGTACTGCCACACAGACGTTGCTCACAGATAGTGCGCCAGATCATGCGTCATGTGTTACAGCTGCCAGTGATAACCGGCTGACGTTTTACAAAGCAGGGTACGCAGCTCAGAAGTGCTTTCTAAAGACGGGCTACGAAGAGTGCCTGAAACTTCTTCTAATGCAAAAGAAGGTGGCTAAAAACTTGAACCTAGCACAGTTGCCACGCATGAAGGACAACTGTGGCCTGCTTTGCCCTTCTAGCCTGCTGTATAAGTGTGTTCTTGATGTATAAAAAGCTTTCACAACGTGCTTCAGTTTGCTGGAGCTACACTCTGACAGCATACTGGACATCCTAAGCCAAGTTAAGGCGAAGCAGAAAAACCAGCTTGGTTGTCTTGACCATTCTGAAGGCATTGCATCTGAAGTCACAGTTTTTACATCACGATTCAGCTGCACTTCCTAACTGAAAGCCTGAACCAGATTAATGCTAAAAAACGCGAAGCAGCCAAACACTTAAAGCTCAGTAGGTGTTCAGTTGCGCTCATGTCTATCTGATGTGTAGCTTGTGCTGCGAATCGTTGGAATACTTTTGAAAAGCTCTGAAATCAGTGAAACAAAGAGCTGAGCGATGCTGAGCACAATATCCTCTACCGTAACCACCTACAGAATAAGCCTGCACCACAACTATGTTGAATTCACACCAAACGCATGTGCCTATATTGATCAGTTAATCGCGATCACTGGGTAACGAAGGTTCTGCGCGCGGGTGCTAATTAAGAAATATAAATATATACTGGTCACCATGTTATATACAAACAGCTAAGCTACACAGTGATTAACCTGACTAATTTCATGTTTGCATTAACCAGAAAGCGAACGCGCGTTATAACCGCAGCTGAAACAACTGAAGGAACCATACAACGCGGCCGAAACTCCTAGGAAAGGTAGCAGTGGCGCCATCTCGCGGCGTCCGTGGAAAATAGGACGCCGGAGCCCGGCCGGTGGCGCCACTAGAGTATATTCTAGGTCACTATGACGTGGTGGTCCTTACATGGATATTAAGTTGAAATTAGCATGTCGCTAAATTTCCAAAGATGCAATAAAAAATGTCGCAGTTTCACCGGAAAGGCGAAGCATCTATAAAACAATAAAAAGTTGACCAAACAAGGTGGTGTTCAGTCTGCTTTTGTCCTGATTTCCTCATAGTTATATATATATATATATATATATATATATATATATATATATATATATATATATATATATTTGTCATCACTACTGCGCTTTGCCCGTATCTGCTGCGTATCGTAGGTGTTACGTCACAGCATACGAGCATACAAACGAGCCAAAGTAAGCCCCATTATATGGGAAGGCTTCCAGATCTACTCAAAAATTCTTTCACTATGCATCAGTCTTTTTAGGGGCGAAGCTCCTTATAGCGGCACCCGTTCCGTCCCCGCCGTAGTAGTAGTAGTAGTGTGTAACCAGTCTGAGAAAAATGAGAAAAAAAAATTCCGAAGTTGCGTCCGTAGCGCCGAATCGAACCAGGGACCCCTCGCTTCCGAGCGCGCGGCGTTAGCCCACTACGCCACGAAGCCGACATGGACAAACGCACCACGATGGCTATAAATACCCTATATTAACGAAAGGCCGCGTTTCTAGCGCGTTTCTAACGCGTTTGTGCTAGCGCGTTACGGCCCGTGTAAGAAGCTGGTGTAAGACGCTGTGGCCTCTCCGCCTTACCTTCAACGCGTTTCGAACGCGCTGCCCAAGGCGGTGGCAAGTCAAGTTCAAGTCGAGGAGTGTTTATGAATACGGGGGCTATACTCTCTCAGCAGTCATGTGATGGCGTCGGCAAACGCGGTGCACGTTCCAGCATGTGTAAATGGCTGCGTAAGACGCTGTGGCTGCTCCCCCTTACTAGAGAGTACTGCACGTTTCTAACGCGTTTGTGCTAGCGTCCCCTTAAGCGGGAGATCCGATGATTCCCTCCGGATCTTCGCCCACTCATCATCATTCACCCCGTGGATATGCTGTGATTTTTTTTTCTTTTTCTTAAATTTTGTTGATTTCTCAATATTTACCATAGGTGACCTACGAACCATAGCACGGCTAATGCTTCCCTGGCGTGGCTAAAGCTTTCATGTTGCATTATTGCTCAGCCCGCTCCAGTATTTCCAATGCGGTCGACGCGCCAACTGCAAAACCAGTTTTTCCAGGGGTGGCCGTCATGGCCAAATATATTGCGCATTGACTAAGTGAAGCACGTTGACTAAGTGAAGCGCGTTAGCGGCGATACACCTCTGGCTTAGGCTGCCGACACACCACAGGCACAACTACGACCAGCAGTGCCACAAATGCAGCAAGAACAACGCTAGAACGACCCAACGTGCACTTAACCCACCCGGTACTTCCTCTTCGTACTCATAAAACAACGCTTATTACAATCCTGCCAATGTAGATTAGCGCCCCCGAGCACCATGGATGATCTTGTCAAACCCAAGAACCAAGCTTCGTTTTTTTAACGTACACTATTTATTAATCGCAAGTAGGTCATCATCATAATCAGCCTGTCTTTATGTCCACTGCGGGACGGAGGCCTCTCCCTGCGATCTCCAATTGCCCCTGTCTTGCGCTAGCTGATTCCAACTTGGGCCTGCAAATTTCCCAACTTCATCACCCCACCTAGCTTTCTGCCGTCTTCGACTACGTTTCCCTTCTCTTGGTACCCATTCTGCAACTCCAATGGTGCACCGGTTATCCATCTTACGCATTACATGGCCTGCCCAGCTCCATTTTTTTTATCTTAATGTCCATTCGAATATTGGCTTTACCAGTTTGTTCTCTGATCCACACCGCTCTCTTCTTGTCCCTTAACGTTAGGCCTAACATTTTCCGTTCCATCGCTCTTTGTGCTGTCCTTTACTTGTGTTTACGTCGGAGAGCAAAGGCGCGTTCTGCGCCGTGCTCCCTGAACGGTTGCAGAATTGAGCTTCTCTTTCCTCCTTTACAATCACCATATATAGAGATCAAAGGCGACTTCTTCTATCGCGCGAAAGGTGTGGGGGGACGGGAGGGAGGGAGGGGAGGCGAGGTTTAGCTGCGGCACCAAATGCGTACGTATTTATATAAAAACGTTGCGATGCGAGAAGGTGGGTGAGATTTCCGACGCTGCTCGACGAGCAACCACTTCTCATCTCGTCGAAAACCTCCGAGCCGCCCCCAGAGGCACCGGCAACAGTCACCAACACCGCGCGCGTTCGGTGCGAACGCAGGCGACGTCGACAACAGTTCTGCGTGCGTTGTCCAAGTTTATACAGCTGATAAAACCACTATCATTATTCCGTATAGCTCTCTACTAATTTGCTATCGCAATTGATGCTTCGCCTTTCGGGTGAAACTGTGACATTTTTTTTTATTTTAAGCTATGACAATCGAACAACTCTCTTATGTAATGATAGCTTCTTTGACGATTTAATGATGGCTATGTAGCGAGAGAGGCAAGGAGGAGGACACTAAATAGACACTAAAGGATATGGCACTTGAGACGCTATTTCAATGGTGCATGAACGAAGTGCTCATAGAGACTCTGACACAATTTTGACATTTTTTTTACAAACGTACTGAGTGGTTAGGGTAGGTCCTTCTCATCATTAGGTGAAGTTCAAAAGGGCAATGAATTCGGCTAGTTGGTGGTTTCTTCTTGCGCTGTGTACTTGATGACGAGGTTTGGAACAAAGACGATGATAGCGTAAGTAAAGTATTTAAGCGCTACGCGTAATGCACGTAATTTATTATAAGGTCTTAAAAATGTGCATCGGTACCTATTGAAGCAGAGCCACTTCGCTGAGTTTTCAGCCGCCGCATCCCAATTGGCGTAGTTAGCCCAAATAAAATCAGTTCGGTGAGCTATCTGATTGGCTCTCCAGCTCCCGTCATTGATCATTTTTCCAGCCCAATGGTGAACAAATATCGTTCGTAACAGTTGGAATGTTGTTTCACTTCTTTCTATAAAAAAATTACACCAACTTCCCGTAGGGGAACCCTGAGTAGTATGCGAAGCAACCATGGGGTCGACTCAAGTTCCCATTAGTTTTCAGTTCGTAGTTTCCGTTAGGTTGAGGTACGTAGCTACCGGCTTCGCGAGCCCGCAGTTCGGGATCGGCCTGTCGCCGCTGCCGTTTCGTGGCAGCGGCTCGAGCCCTCTTCTCCGCGGTACTGTCCACGGCGCTGACACTGGCGTTGACGCTGGCGCTGTCCGTGGCACTCATCACGGCATTGCGGGAGGAGAATGAGAGGAAAAGAACGCGCGCACGCGTCATTATACCATGAGCTACCGCGAGCTACAGTGGCGCCCCCCAGCGGAGTATGCAGCGCCTACCGTCGCGCCTCTAACCTAAGCTGCTTCGAATTATCGCGCGCGGAGCCGCAGGTGTTGCCATTCGTTGCGCAATCCGGAGAGGAAAGGAGCGTCGGAGAGGAGGGGAGGAGGGTGCGCATGCGCAGTGCGGGTGTGGACGCCGCACGGCGGATGGATGGAAGGAGGGAGGGAGTGACATAGCCGCGACCATAAGCTGCTTCGCATCTAAAATCGCCTGATAGAATTCACAATTCACCACCACACTCACGCACTTAAGGTACATGGCAAGTGTCGTCTGCTTGTGTTCTCCGTTCTAGAGCACTGCACGGGCTCGGGCTTACCCGAAAGCCCGGGCCCGGGCCGGCCCGTGGGCCGGGCCGGGTCGGGTAGAGGAGTTTTTTCACGGGCTCGGGCCGGGCTCGGGCACGGCGTGTGCTTTTTGACCCGGGCCCGGGCCGGGCTCGGGCTTTCTGCGAGTTATTCTCGGGCTTCTCAACTCTGAAAAACATGTATTTTTCGGTCTCGGGCCGGGTTCGGGCCGGTTTCGAGTCGGGCTCGGGCCGGGCTCGGGCTTAAGGTAAAGGGGGTGGCGGCCGGCCCGGGCCGGGCTGGTAACGTAGATTATTTCCGGGCCCGGGCCGGGCTCGGGCTTTCTGCGAGTTATTCTCGGGCTTCTCAACTCTGAAAACATGTATTTTTCGGTCTCGGGCCGGTTCGGGCCGGTTTCGAGTCGGGCTCGGGCCGGGCTCGGGCTTAAGGTAAAGGGGTGGCGGGCCGGCCCGGGCCGGGCTGGTAACGTAGATTATTTCCGGGCCCGGGCCGGGCTCGGGCTTTCTGCGAGTTATTCTCGGGCTTCTCAACTCTGAAAAACATGTATTTTTCGGTCTCGGGCCGGGTTCGGGCCGGTTTCGAGTCGGGCTCGGGCCGGGCTCGGGCTTAAGGTAAACAGGTGGCGGGCCGGCCCGGGCCGGGCGGGTAACGTAGATTATTTCCGGGCCCGGGCCGGGCCCGGGTCTCGCTATAAATGTTTTGATCGGGCTCGGGCGGCCGCCCAATGTTAAAACGGGCCCGGGCCGGGCCCGGGCCGCAAAAATCGGCCCGTGCAGTGCTCTACTCCGTTCTCCATGTAGACGCAAGCTGCGTGGTCAGTGTTGGTCTCGAGCTTTCATTTCGCGAGCACCATGGATTGCCCTTGTTAGGTCGTGGGCTGCAAATCTAGCGATCGGTTAAAAGTCAAGCTGCGACATTGTGTCCGTGTGCGAGGCAACATGCAAGCGAAGTGGCTACAACGCGTCGGGTGGTCGTCATCAGATCGGCGCCAGCATCTACGCGTTTGTGTCC